>NW_028241781.1:0-63135 GCF_964263255.1 Lissotriton vulgaris
TCTTTCTTTGTACATTTGTTCTCTAAAGTCTCTAAAGCAAGCATGTTGTGAAAGATCTCTGTATGGTGCTTTTACAAAAAAACGGTAAAATATTAAGAGAATATGAACATAGGGCAACATTTATATTCATAACTTATAAGGGTTTTAAAAAGTCTAGCTCAATGAAAAACCTAGGGAAATGTATAGGATGACACTTTAAGAAAATATTTTCCCCGCAACTTTCCAAAAGAAATTGCTCCATAGAGATGCTCCTTGCACATAAGATGCTCTTATATGCCTCCATTTCTTTTTAACAAAAGGATTATTTAGTTTGTTTTCAATCGCTGATCGAAAACGTACACCCTGAGAATCACTTTAATAAAATGCTTCTTGAACAAAAGAAACGGCCGTAAGTATAACTGATATTTCACTAGACAACAAGGAAAAGTGGGTACCATGAAATCGGACACTATATACATGCGATTTTTGCAGTGCCTTGAAAAGAAAATGCACAACTACGTGTATCATAAAAACAAATTATAACCATTTTTAGGTCGAGCCTAGAGTCAGTGTGCATGCGCTGCTCTGCGGGACTTGCTGTACTGGAGTTTGGAATACAGGGACCACGCTTATTTATTTAATTTGTTAACTAGTGCCCATGCACTATTATAGAGGCAGTGCTACTTTCTTTACACAAACCGCGTCAAAAGAAAGGTACGAGGTCAACATTAAAGTGAAAGCGCGACATGGGTGTTTTTACCCTGAAAAATGTTTGTCGACTTGACAAAACAGATGCTTTTTCTTTGTCAACGCCCCTATGCCGCGGTTTCACTTTAATGCCTAACATGCACTTTTCTTTAGATGCGGCTTGTCTAAAAAAGGGGTGGGGACTCCATAAATGTGAAAGAACCGCACGGGGTGCTAGTAAAACAAATATTTGTGATGCAATAGGTCTCGCATTTGAGAGAGTTCAGGGTATTGCATTGCCAATAGCTTAAACTCTCGTTAATGTGAGACCAATTGCATTGCAAATGCTTGTTTATGTTATGGATAGGGCAGATGTGTTCCATATGGCTTGCTATGAGGATCTGTCAATGACAATGGATTTGCAAAGGAGGCCCAATTATATGTTTTTGCAATAATCCAGGTGCCAATTAAATGTAGCTAGGCCTATTACAATGAGGTTTAGGAATACCAATAATGTAAAATACTGAATGTTCGACTTGTCAGCCTTAGGGGGCAGAGGGGGATTTTCTCTCAAACATTTTGCCTACATCTACTTTTTTCCCTGAATTAGTTTTTTTCTGGCATTATGACTGTGCATTTTTTACCACTACTAACCAGTGATAAAGTTATTGTGCTCACTCTTTAAAACATGGTAAAATTAGCTTACATCTGATTGGCATTTTTAATGTACTTATAATTCCCTATTACAGTGGTTTACCACATCTGCTAGGGCCTGTAAATAAATGCCATTAGTGGGCCTGCGACGCTTATCGTGCCACCAACTAAGGTAGCTCCTTAAAGCATGCGCCACGTCTGCCATTGTCATCTGAATGCAGTTGTACACTGCCAGTTCGACTTGGGTGAAATACTCCTCTTGCCAAGCCTTAAACTCCCATTTTTGTACTGATGAGTTGCCCCTATAGTAGGCCCTAGGTAGCCCATAGAGTAGGGTAGATTGTAGTTAAAAGGTTGGACATGTACATTTATGGGGCCGATTCCGATGCGGGCTGGAAGGGCTCCGACTGACGGCATTTGAATGTGCCATTCGGATTCCTTTCCAACCAAGGTATTCTAATGGGCTCGGTGGGAAAGGTATCCAACTCGGTTTTCTGGATGGCTTACAATGGGTTTGGAGAGCTCGTCCACCATCCGGAAACCCTTCAATACTCCCTCGGCTGGTTCTTTCTGGCCGAGGGAGTACGATGGCAGTTTTCCACTGCCTTTTTGTGCTGGTCTTTCTAACTCAAAAAAGCAGTGGGAAACTGTCTTTGGGGGCCTCCAGCTGGGCCCCATGGGTGCGAGGCTGCCGAATGGTGGATTAGGGGCCACCTACAGTGCCCTCCTGTTGATCCCTGCACCCGCTGGCAGGCACCTTGAAGTGCCTGCCACAGGGTGCAGGGATGAACTGCACCCCTCCTCTTTCAATAGCAGCATACATTCCATTTGGAATGCATGCTCTCATTGAACGGCATAGGCATGCGACCAAACAGGGTTTAGTCGCATCCTACTTGTAGGTCTGTAACCAATGACAGGAGGTCATTTTGGTTACATTTCCTGACCAATGTCAGACGGACTCCGGTCCGTCTGATATCGGAATCAAGCCCTAAGTTTTACATGTCCTGGTAGTGAAACATGTACAAATTTGTTTTTTACAACTGTGAGGCCTATCTTTCTCATAGGATAAAATTGAGCTGCCTTTTTGCATTTAATAAATGCTAAACCTTGATTGGGAACAGGTAATGATTTCATGTTTGGTGTCTGGGAAAATGTACTTTAACCCGTTCGGCGCTTATGACGGAACCGTTCCGCCACGCGTCTCCGGTGACCTGTGCTAGTGACGGAACGGCTCCGTCACGGCCCGCTCGACGCGCCTGTGCGGCGCTGATTTCCCGCCTGCGCGGCGCGATCTATTGAGCGGGCGCGTTCGTGACGGAACCGTTCCGTCACTAGCACAGCTCACCCAGGGCGCGTGACGGAGCGGTTCCGTCACAAGCACACGTGAGAAGTGCAGCCCCCCCGACCCCCTAGCACTGCGGCGGAATTGCCGCCGCAGTGAAGGGGTTAAATTCCTCTTTAATGGAAAAGCTGGATTTCAAATGACAATTTTGAAAATGCCACTTTCAGAAATCCGGCATTTTCTTGCCCTAACTATTTGGTGCCTGCAGCCTGTTCCAGGTTCACATGATTGGGTATAGTTGGTGGTTGGACTTTGTTTATTCCATCCAGAGAGCCACACAATAGAGGGATTAGGTGTGCATGGATGGACCATCACATGGCAGGACGGGTGCGGAGCTGGGCACAGTCCAATTGCCCATCAATGGGCTGGGCACTGCTTTTCCACAAAGAACTTGACACCAATTCATTATTCATGCAGCCTGCTTGGAGTCAGGGCAGGGGAGGCAGGAAACTCTGAGCACTTCAAAGGGAATTCTCTAGAAATGTAACCTACTTCAAAGAAGGCACCTGATATAAAAACGTGACCCTCAGACCCACTCTCAGAGGACTGTTCACTGTTGTGGCCTGCTACTAAGACAGCTAAGACTGCTTTGCTGCACTTGGAAGAACTGCTCTGATGCCTGAAGCCTGCCTTGAACCCTCAGAGGTCTATCATGCAGCTTCGGCTCTTTTCCACTGTTGAACCCAAGACTATCAGAGTGACTCCAGGGGTTAGTTGACTAGACTCCTGATCAGAGTCTCAAGGACAGAAAATCCTTCAACCATCTTGAACCCATGCCTGTACCTAGCTTGCGTGAGTCCCAACCCTCCAAGTGAAGCATCCTCTGTCCTAGCCACTGGGAAGTGACGCCCAGATAGCCAAAATCCCAAACCTCAGACTTAGAAAAGTTTGGACTAAAAACTGCTCTGAGAACTGAGAGGAGACTAAACTCAACCTGCTTGTCTATCGGTCTAAGACTCACGCCAGTTGGGCTGACTTAGAAAATCCTGTTCAGAGGTCCTTCGCAGAAGGAGTGCCTGGCCTTGAGAAACCCTCATCGGCTACAGCCTCCAGACTCATCCCACTAGAAATGTTCAACTTCCAAAAAAGTCCAAATGTGGAAATCTTCACTGCAACTTTATCCAGCTGCTCCCTGACAATAATGCCTCCTCCTTGGATACTCCCTGCAGCCTTATCTCATTGAACTTCTACCTTCTCAAGAAATGCTCTTGAAATTTCTTCTAAGTCTAAAGGTAAGCACTGACTGAGCCCATTCAACTCCCTCATGGTGGGCCATAATTCTTTAGTTTGACCCGGACTTGTGCCACTAGATATCCATGGTTGGAGCTTTAATCTTTCAGGGACTAGTTTTTCACTTAAACATTAAAAATTCATAACTCAGCTTGGATTTTTCTTCTTTTGGAGTCAAATAATTCATTAAAATGTACTTTATTTTTCTAAATTGGTGTCAGATTTTTCTTGTGTTGTGTTTTTACATTATTGCTGTTTGCTTGCTGCATACATACTTCACACATTGCCTCTAAGTTAATTCTGGTTGCTTTTGTGCCAAGCTACCATAGTACTAAGCACAACTTAATTTGTGACTTTTTTGGTTCACCCATACAGTGATTGTGGTGGTTGCTTGAGCAGGGTTAACACCCCACTCAACCAATTACCAATTTCTCACACACCATAAATCCTTATGACATTGAAATAATGTATTTTGAATACAGCTCTATACATCAGGAATTGCATTTCTCTGTTATGATGTATACCTATATTATTTATCTTCTCCAAAGAACTAAAGGAAAACATAGGCCCTTAGACAGCTAATGGTTTGGTGCCTGTGGTTACCTGTAGCGCCTGATGGCCAGGAGAATGATAAATGAAAGACGCATATCGGTCTGATCACCAAGACCTAAATCATCTCTCTATCATTTTAAGGCATAGACATGTTTTCTGAGGATGTCTCAAATACGTTAGGGATCTAGGCATCCTCAGAATTCATACGATAACCAAAATGATGCAGTAATAGTATATGCTAACAGAAATACACGTAACCAGCGGCAGCCTGATAAAAGAACATTAAAATAGCTGATCAAAACCTTGTAGTCTGTTTTTGATATGGAGGCAGTAATCAATAGTACTAGAGCCAAAGCACTCAGTAAAACTTTAAAACAATAAGGTGATATGCAGGGCATCAAAAATACAAATTACCAGACTTTGCTTCAGTTTAACATCTCATGTTCATTTCTGTCTTTGAACAGTGGGGCTAGGTCTTTCATGAACGGTTGCCTTTTGGGGTAGGAACACTGAAGATGGTAATGAGACAGAAAAAGAGTAAAAAAAGGGTAAAAAATTCGACCTACCATAATCTTGAGTTAAAAATTGTGTGGGAAGAAAATATCAAGTGCAAGAATATCATTGTCAAGAATATGGATATGAAGGTAAGTAATATTGATTTTAATAATAAAGAAGTTATTAATATTGTTTGATAAAACATAGTTGCTTGTAAAATATCGGTTTTAATTAGTGATATGTATTCTAGTGTATATTTTAAATATAGGTGATGTATTTTTTCTACAAGTATTGTTTATGTTTTTAATATATGTGTCAAATTTTTAGCAGTTATTGATTTAATTTTAATTAAGCTTTGTGTTTTTCTGTTCAGTAGTGGGTTGCACGTTTATGGGGGAATAGGGTGGGATGTAATTTAATTAAAATAAGTTAATCAATATTCGAAATTAATTTTTTCATATTTATTTACTTTACATTTTATAACGTAAATTGTGTTTTACATTTTTTGGGGTAAATTTTAGGTGCGGGTTGTGAGGTTTATAGGGGTAAAGGGTGGGAAGTAATTTATTTGTAATTAATTAATTATTAGGGCCTGATTCCGAGGGGGTTAGGAAGGCCTCCTAACTGCATTTGCTCTGTCCCAATCGGATCGGTAACAAGTCTTTTCGACCGACTTGGAAAGGTTTCCGACTGACCAAGTTGCAAGTTAGGTGTTAGGAATATCCCAATCCTAACCAGAGGGCATTTGGAATGACCTTGCCGTATGGAGCAGAATTGTACGTCTTTACGGGCCGCATTTCGGAATGACTGAGTACGTTGCTGGATTTGGACAGCCTTTCTGAATTGTGCCATCTGACTCAAATCAGCAGTCGGAATCAGACTTTGGGGGCCTGTAGTGGGTACCCTGCACCCGGAGTCTCCCCAATCGTGCACGTGGGGGTTCCCATGGGTCCCCCGTTACCAGCCATGCACAGTGTGGCAGGCACCTTTGGGTGCCTGCCACAGGGTACCCGAGTTTCGAAAAGTCACCTCTTTCTTCAATTGGAGCCTATGCATTAAGTCAGAACAAAGGCTCTAATTGAAGTCAATGGGAGTCCAATCAAATTGTATCTGGAAGCATCCGGATACATCGTACTCGGTCGGTTGGACTCTCCCGATTCGATGCGGTCATAAACAATTCCCAAACCCATTCGGTCGGGAAACTTTCCAAACCACATCAGAATCGGGCCCTTAGTTGTTAATTAACAATAATTAATTAATTAATTGACAATTAATTATTGAAATTGTGTTATCAAATGTATTGCAGGTTTTGGCTTTATAGGGGTAAAGGGTGGAAAGTAATTTATTTTTAAATAATTAGAAATTAGTTGTAAATTAACATTAATTAATGAATTGACAATTAATTACGGTAAGTGTGTACTTAATTTTAGGTGCGGGTTTTGGGGTTTATATGGGTAAAGGTTGGGAAGTAATTTATTTTTAATGAATTATTAATCTGTTGTTAATTAACATTAATTAATTCATTGATAACTAATAATGGTAAGTGTGTAATTAATTTTGGGTGCGGGTTGTGGAGTTTATAGGGGTAAAGGGTGGAAAGTAATTTATCTTTTAGCACCTTGGCTGCTAATGGTTTTCCCCTCCTATGCTGATCCTAATCGAACCCCATTGTTCATGACGAGCTCAGCTCGTCATAAGCACAGCTCCACTGTGCCTCATGACGAGCTGAGCTCGTCATGAGCATGGAAGGGGTTAATTAATTAATAATTAGTTGATCATTAATCTTAATTCGGATTCGGATTCGTATTATATCTTTATTTCGGTTAAAACAAACCATAAAAGATGTACATACTTTTTAAATACATTTTAAATAACAGAGACCGAAAGGACCAAATCTGCGCCCATTTTTCCACAGTTCATTATTACTAATAAAAAGTCAATCAGAGGGTTTTGAAATGCTAAAATCATAAATACACTATTAAATATTAAAAAGAGAGATAATATATTTGAAACTCTTACAATTAATAGTTTGTCTTAAAGTATACTTAATATAAGTGATATTACTTCCATTTCTCAGCAAAGAAGAATATGTTAGCTATACAAAATTGTATACAATACTGACGCAAACTCTTGATCTCCCACACCTAACTCCAGCAGCTATATTACATCAAGTAATCCAGAATGTATCCCAATATCATTAGAGTCTAAGACCCCGTCTCCTTCGTACTATCTCCACAGAGAAGAGATATCTGCTTACACTAAAAACAATGGATTACGTTGTTTCACTTAAAAATTCTTTCAGCCTCACTGAGATGTCTAAATCCCAGGAGGCGACAAATGGGTTTTATCCATTTTTTCCTTGGATGTGTGTATGCAGGAAAAAAAAAAAAACATGTGTCTCATCCTCCCTTGTACCCACGGTACACAATTCACACTTTTCCAGGGCTTCTTTCCCATCATTATCCTCATTGCGCACCCATTTTGCAGTATTAGCTTTAATTTGTAATATGCCATAGCGAAATTTTAGGTACAGTGACTTTGCTACAGTTGGTAAAATCTCGTCCATGAAGCATTCATATCTGCTCTCTGATTTCATGCTGAGGTACTTGAGGGGCAATGCAGAATTGAGAAGGAACTCCCAGTATCTTTCTTTTAGCAGCTTTTTACATTTCAAAGTAAGATACTCAGGATCCGCCCAATAATTATACAACCCAAGCTTTGTAAGCCAATCCTCTATATGGTTCAGCCATACCAACCGCGTCATATTTTTATTTTCATGATTTCTTTTAGGGCTTCTCTGTAGTCTACTAATTCATCTGTTGACCACAGACGAACCCAATATAACAGTGGTCGTAAAACTGTCTGGTCATCAGTGCGGTGTATGTTCAGATCCATTGTAAGTCGAAGTAACGGGGTACGCCCTGGGAGTGCTAACATTTTTCTAAAAAATATATTCTCCTGTATCATAAAGGCACACTTAGCAGCATGACCCCATAATTCAGACCCATAAAGTGATACGGATTGGGCTTTACATTTATATAATTCTAATACTGGGGAGACAGCTCTGGAGTAGCTTTTCTTGTGTCTCCTAGCTATTGGAACTAGATCTTGAGTTAGGATCGTTTTACTTTTGTTAACTTGAGATTTCCAATTAATTTTTGTATCTAGAGTAATACCCAAGTAATTAAAGCTGTGCACGTATTTGATCATTTCATTATTATAAGTTAGTGTTTTTCTAAAACCTTTATGAGGATTAGCCGCCATGTACTTGGTTTTTGATGAGTTAGTCTGCAATCCTTTATTATCACAGTAAAACCGAAAGGTATCAAGTAGGTTTTGTAGTCCTCTGGGTGTCTGTGAAATTAAAATGGTATCATCTGCGACTAACAAAGCAGGCACATGCTCACCACCCAACTTGGGAGAGTCATGCTCGCAGCCCAAGAGGGTGGCCGGTATGTCATTAACATATAAGGAGAACAATGTCGGTGCCGGCACACATCCTTGCTTAGCACCTCTCTATATGCCAATACGATCAGTTAGTTCTCCATTTGGGCCCCATCTCACCCTGGCATAATTAGCCTCATGCAGCCTGATAATCTGTTTCAGAATTTCCCCAGGGACACCCTGGTCCCTCAGTCTCAATTAATTAATATTTAATGAGGGTGATTGTTTATGTTTTGTGTGTGGGTTTTACTTTTATAGTGGTAAAGGGTGGTGAGTAAATTAATTTTTTTTCTTTACAATTAGTTGTTAAAAACTATTAGTTTTTTTTGTTGAAAATAAGTTCCAATCGTGTAATTAATTATTTTACAGTTTAATATTAGCTGCGGGTTGTGGGGATTATATGGGTAAAGTGTGCGAAGTTAATACATTTTTATGAGTTTTAATTTGTTTTTTAGTTAATATTAATTCTTCAATTGGTAATTAATTATGCTAAATATGTAAGTACATTTAAAAGAAAATGTAGATGTGGGTTCTGAATTGTGTGGTGTTGTAGGGTAGCAAATAAAAAACTAAATTTATGGAATAATTAACATCTTTGTTTCTAAATATTTTCTAATTACAAATATTTATTTGTTTGGAAATTATGTTTTAGTTTATTTTATTTAATATTTGTAGGTATTTGTCATATGTATTTAACATTTTAATATGTTGTTATTTAATTTTTTTAATATTCAATATATTTTATTTTTAACATATTTATATATATTTTTTTATTTAGTTTTTTTAACTATTTTTTGTTGTTGTTAATATGTTGTTTGTTTTTAATTTTGAACTGGCTGGAGTGGGAATATCAATTCTCACCCCTCCGCAGTACAACACTTTCCCTATTGTTGCTCTCACTGGAGTGGGATTAGTAATTTTTACCCCCCTTTGCTAACCAACACTTTCCGTACTGTTGCACTGACTGGAGTGGAAAAAATAAATGTTATTCCTCCGCTATCCAAGACTTTCCCTACTGGAGTTTGAATTGTAATTTTTATCCCTCCGCTATCCAACACTTTCCCTTTGTTGCACTGGCTGTAGTGGGATATTTAAGTTGCTTCATCGGCGGGTGGAAGTTGAAGGCAGCAAACTGGTTGTTTGATATATATATATATATATATATATATATATATATATATATATATTACCTACTGGCGGTCGCCAGTAGGTGTATATAGTTAGGATTTTTTCTCTATGGGATTTTTGAAAATTCCATGTCTAATAACTTTGGCGTTTGTGGACGGAATTGGCTGAAATTTTCAGGAAAATGGCACATTTTGTTTCTGAGCAGCCCCTGAAAATTTGGGGGGGGTTCATCAAGGGGGGCCGAGAAAAAAGGGGGGTCCCAAAACACGTTTTTCCCATGTTAATTTCCATAGGGCGGTTGGCCTCACTTTTAGCTCGAACCGCTGAATGGATTTGCATGAAACTTGGTAAAATTGTAGGGACTGTTAGCCCGATGTGCCTTTGCTAGGTCTCAATATATGTGCTCCAGTGGATTTTGAGAAATTAACGTTTAAAAAAATGTATATATCTGTGACAGCGTCCCGGTTAGCGCCCCGGTTCGCGTACCTGACGCGTAACGGAACTTCGCGAAGCGAAGCTGATTGGCTCTTCGGTGTCTGTCAACATTCTAAACAGTTCGGAGTGGCCGCCATCTTGTCTCTCGGTAGGATTGAGAGACAAGAGGAGGCCAAATCGAAGGGGGAAATGACCATAAGGGGGCATAGTAGATCCTCCCTGACCCCCTAGGTTTGATGTGGAGGCTTTAAAAGGGCCCTGCGTGGGGTGCGTGGGGTGCGCCCGGTACGCGCACCGGAAAGCGGTCCGGGAGCGTACTATGAGGAAACAAGAATGATAGACTTTTTAAATATTGTATGTTTATTGATTGTTCGTTTTGTTGTTTTTTTTTGTTTTTTTTTATTTAAGTAGCAATATGTAGGTACCAATGCAGAGTCAAAAAATTAATATACACCGTCTCCTTTGTAGATATCTTGCATGTTGTTTCAGAAGTTATGTGGAATATGGAATTCATACCATAGTGTGTCAGGAAAGTAGAAACAATATGGAGGCAGGAGATGATAAAGAGATGTTAAATACACATTGGAGATAATATAGTTGGAGAAAGGAAGTAACTATGAGCAAAATTATTGTGTAACATAAAAAAGTTGCACACTATACTATAAGTCTGACTTTACATTATAATCAATTTAGTACTAGTTTATCAATAACATATAAAAATGATTAAAGACTCGAACAATTTTTGATTATTAAATATAAATTTATTTTTCTGATTCTTTTTCAAAATTTAATAGACTGTCTAACATTTGACTGTCCGAAATGTCCTCTTGTTGAGTGAACATAACTTCCCACATTTTATCGTCCTCATAATGAAGTAACAAATCCACAGATTCTACACATTGTAGAAGTTCTTGGTCTCGTGATTCGTCCATGAATTCCAAGTCAATGCGTTCAATGATTTCCTCATTGTTCATCTCTAGGGCAATTTCAAAGGAAACGTTCTGTTCTCCTTCCATTTTTGTGCTGAAATTTGCATAAAAATAAATATATCAGTAGAGATAGGGCAATGTTGGGTTTAAGTTCAGACAGGTACTTGTGAGTTTATAACAGAGAAGTTATCTATGGGCACTGTATGGTTTCAGGCGTGAAGTAGTACTATTAAAAAGTGCCTGCGAAAAAGCCTAAGTAAATTCATAATTATAACACAGAAACGTAAATAAATCCATAATTATAATAAACAAGCCTTTCTCAATGTCTAACTCCTACAGAGGGATAGTATATAACTATCTGAAAATGTTTTCCAAATTAATTTAAATTGCATAACATAGTTCTCCGGTTAAATTTATAAAATAACATCTTACCTTTTAAAAACAAGTTTAAGTTGTCAGTGAAAATGTTCTTGCAATGTACTTCAGGAAGTAGTAGTCAAAATGGCTGTGTTTTTCTCTCTTTCTTTATATATATTCAGGTACATAATCAATCAAATGTCAGGTAAAAAAAGTAGAAAATGAAAGTAACATTTTAATTGGTTGTCAATTCCAACACTTCAGATGTGTTTTGTGAAGTAATTTACCTCAGGGAATTTAGAGAGGTCTACATGCTAAATGGCTAAATGGGATTCCAACCAAATTTGTGAAAATGGTAGGGATTGGTATGTAGTATGAGCTAATGTATATTTGGTGAAAGTGTCTCCAGTGGTTTTTCTGTAAATTACTTTCCCACCTTTTTTAAGCGAGCGCTTCTCAGTGCGTGCCCCGATACGCGAACCTGCAGCGTTACGGGAGTCCTCCATTTTGCGTTTCGGTAGAATTGAGATACAAGATGGAGGGTAAATAATGTTCAGAATGGGTAGAAGGGGGCACGGTAGACGTATCCTGACCCCCTAGGTTTTCTGAGGGTGGCTGAGGAGGCCCATATGTGCGAGAAAAAAGAAAAAAAAATTAATTTTTTGCGCGGTTAGCTGCCGGTACGCGAACCGGGTAGCGAACCGGGAAGCGAACATAAGTGAAAATTAGTGAAAAAAGGTACATTCTAAATTTTTAAAGAGTAATTATAGTTAAGGTAGCTCTGAAAAGAGCTTTTCGGTTCTGTGTAAGTTCTAGGTACTTATAAGTAGGTACCAATACACAGTCTTAAATTTTGTATGAAAACTCTGTTCCCCTCATCTGAGAAGTGCACGCCATCTCCTCTGTAGATATCTTGCATGTAGTAACGCAAGTTATTGTTGTAGATGCAGCCCATTCCATGGTCTCTCATGTAAGCTGAAACAGACTTATTTACATGCTTCCTCGATTTCTCAATTTGTGGACAAAATTGATTGGACCACCTCCATTTTTGTCTTTTGCATATATTGGAATATACCAAGGCAGTTTGAGGAAAAAGTGCCATCAATTGCTCAAAGGTGTCCTTTAAGAGCATTTCCAGACCTACCCCAGTCAAAGTGCCCAAATCATTTCCTCCACAGTGCACTATTATGAGGTCAGGGTTTGGCAAATGCAAAAAGGTTTTCACCAATGGTATCAATTGGTGACATCTCAATCCTCTTTGCCCAATCCATTTGATTTCCACATTTTGTAAATTGAGGTTGTGTAAATTTCTGTTATCAGCATACCTGTGAGCCCAGTGGATGTAGCTATGTCCAAGAATCCAGACAGAAAACATGGTGAGAGGAGGTTCTGTTGCAGTCAGATGAAGTGTGTGAATGAAATGGCAGTTGAAACAGTAGGAGTTTGTAAAGAAAAAAAACTGTGGAGTTTGAGTGCTAATGATTCATTAGCAGTGATTGGTGGATTTCCATTGCTGAAAACAGAAAGTTAGGGTGCATGGATGTGTTCTTTGAAAGATGTAATTTGAATGGTTATTAAAAGATGATTTTAAGAAACACTGCAGTGGATTAGCAGGTGTAGTGAGAGTTCAGAGTTCATTTGAAACATTGTTGTGTGAACTTGTTAACATGAGAGGTCTGTCAGGAGGTAGTTGCTATGGAAAAAGTGCAGAAAGGGCAGAGGGGGGAAGGGTGTTGATTTGAAAAAAGTGAGGGAAGAGTTTTGATTGGGTGACATGAGAGATATGTGTCATGAATATCAGCATTTGTGTGCCTTTCTTGGTTGCAGCCTCTGGAGTGCATACCTTTTACTCTGCTAAAGAAAAATTGGTGTGTTTCTGAGACTGTTTTGAAATTCAAAAAGCATTTGCTAAGGTGAGATATGGTTCCTTTACTTTATAAAGAGACTAGTATGCTTTTTGGAGAAAATAAGGAAGCCAGCTGTGCATTTAAAATGATGTTTTGTGTCAAGTGTTTGCATTATGTTTTCCAAGAAGATTTTGCTTCTTTTACAAATTGTAATTGGAGATAATGTGAAATATTAGTACTGACAAGGTGTGGTTGTACATAGGAGCTGTGCTGTGTTTTCAAATTATGACCAGAAAATCGTTTTTAAGGAAAAGGAATGTTTTTTAAATTTATGAGAATTTATTTACTTGCGATGTGACTCCTGCAATGCGTCGCTTTTGCGGAACAGATGCATGATGCATCTGTGTTGTTTTTGCCCCATGGTGCTCCACAGTGTACATGTTAAAAGTGATGCATAAGTGGTGCAAGGGCCTTGTAAATACACCCCTATGTGTGCTTGGTCATTTTAAGTCACTTCCCCCTGGGGAAAGGGTCTTCTAAATATGTCCTCATGTGTGTTTTGCAATTTTAAGTCACTTCTCTCTGGTGCAAGTTCTTTGTAAATACGCCGTCATGTGTGCTTGGCCATTTCAAGTCACTTCCCTCTGGTGCAAGGCCAGGGCCTTGTAAATATGCCCTCATGTGTGCTTGGCCATTTCAAGTCACTTCCCCCTGGTGCAAGGTCCTTGTAAATACGTCCCCATGTGTGCTTGGCCATTTCAAGTCACTTCCCCCTGGTGCAAGGGCCTTGTAAATACGTCCTCATGTGTGTTTGGCCATTTCTAGTCACTTTCCCCGTGGTGCAAGGTCCTTGTAAATACGCCCCCATGTGTGCTTGGCAAATTTTGATTTTGATTGTTTGAGTTACATAGCCATGTTAAAAGTGATGGAAAAAAAGGTGCAAGGGCCTTAAAAAAACGCTTTCATGTGTATTAGGGCATTTTAACCCCTTCCACGCTGATGACGAGCTGGGCTCGTCATGGCGTAGCCTCCTCGCACGCTGATGACGAGCCCAGCTCGTCACGTAAAGTGCGTTTTCGCAAATCCCAGCGTACGAGCGGAATTCCGCTAGCGCGCATGGTGTTAAGTCAGTTCCCCATGAATGTAGGTATATAATTGTTTTACATAATAGGTTTAAAAACGTTTTTTGAAATCAATTAGGTTTCTTGATATGTACTTCTAGTGTTTCATAGGTTGTTTGGGGCATATTTACAAGGCCTTTGAGTCCCTTTGATGTTATTTTTCCCATTTTAATTCAAGACATTTCCCCGTGGTGCAAGGTCCTTGTAAATACGCCCCCATGTGTGCTTGGCTAATTTAAGTATTGATAGGGTGTGCTTCTACATAGGACCTGTGTTGTGTTTTCAAATTTAGACCAGAAAATCGTTTTTTTTAAAAAAAAACACTTTTCACATTTATGAGAAGGTCATATTGGTGCCTGCTTTTTTAAATAAATATTGAACTGAGAAATATTAAACTGAGGCTTCAATAAGTGTCAAGGGAGGTGAGTAATGTACATTGCTCTGTTGTATACAGTCCTCATCTTCTGCGTACTTTTGGATATGCTAGACTACATCTGCACAATGAGATAACTAAGCTGAAGAAATACAGGTGATGTGATTGTTAAATGTGCAAAAATATTTGCACGTTTTTCAATTATATCACTTGTGTTTCCTAAC
The DNA here is from genome assembly GCF_964263255.1 of Lissotriton vulgaris. NCBI lineage: Eukaryota > Metazoa > Chordata > Amphibia > Caudata > Salamandridae > Lissotriton > Lissotriton vulgaris. The sequence continues at coordinate 14,798 of NW_028241781.1, forward strand.
ATTACGAATCACATTGTGCAGATGACGTTTAGGCGTGTTCAGGGAGATAGAGGAGGTCTGGCCTTTGTTCAAGAGTGCAGTGGACATGATTCACTTCATTGGTAGGCCTGCACATGTATTATCACCTCTGTACTCTTCAGCAAGCCTAAATTTCATCTGCAACCCTGAGTAGGCCTCACCTCAAACAAACCTCTAGATAGTCCACACCTTATCGTCATCCTGAATCAATCATTTAAAGTGTTAGGGGCAGATTTATGATGGCTGTGCGCCTCTTTTGTGCTGCTGTTGCGTCACTTTTATAATGCAGCAGTGATTTACAAGATGTACCATGTTGCAAGATAGCAGCCGCGGGCCGTGAAGGGAGTTACGGTGGGGCAGGGAGGCGGGGAGGGGGAGGGGCAGGGTGGAGGGACCTAAACACTGGCATATGGATTATTGCAGGTAAGTACACAATTTAACGTGTGTCAGGTTTCATGTGGGCGTTTTGTTGCAGGGTGGGCAGACATTTGCATGAAAGCCCTGTAAAACTAACACAGTAAAATTAAGAAGATTTCACTGAATCATCTTTATGGCATTGCTGAATCAAATCCTTACTGTTATTGTTTTACTGTTTGGTAATAATGGTTAATAACATTTTTTATTATATTTTACCACAGATTCAACTGCAGATCATTTCGAAATTAGACAATGCCGTCTAAGGATAGAATCTGAAAGGCTACAAAACGTCAAAGACAGCAGATTACTAAATGCTTGCAGCAGTCCTCTACAATAAAATCTCGTCAAGTCACGAAGAAAGCTCCGGGTAAGAGAACGAAATCATTCCTTAGAAACATTTGTAGAAACAAAAGTATAACTACAGAACAAGTTTTAGTCCAGAAAAAGAGAGCCAATTTAAACGGAAAGGAAAGGCCAATCAAAAATGTTACTGGTAGAGCAGGAGATAACTCTGTGCATGGCAGTAGAAGGAAAAATCAGTTTAGGGACATTCGCAGACGAATGTTCCGCAACAGGATAATTGGCAATTTGTTAAAAAATTTAAAGAAAGGTCAACAGAAAGTGGCTTTTTATAAGAGAAAGAAAAATGTAGAGAAAATTATTGATCAGGCTTATGAAATTAAGCGAAAGTTATTAATTTTGGTAATCAATAGAATTAGGAAACTAAACAAGGTAATTTATGATTTCAAATCAAATAGTAGATGGAAGAGAGTAGTTAATCGTAGTAATTTTTGTGAAGTTTTCTCAGGAGAATGGATGCATTGTTCAAGTTGTGAGGCATTTTTCAATGAGGAGAGTTACTTTCAGGACAATGAATTGGTGCATGCAGTTGACACCAGTGGTCGAGCTTATGAGGTGAAAGATGGTTGTCCGGTTGAAAAAGAAAAACTTGTGTCAACAGAGGCAGAAGAGGTGTTAGGTAATGAAGTTTTAGGGAGACGTCCTAAGGGACCAGTGTATACCTGGAAGTGTAGTTCTATTTGCAGTGTGCAACAGGATTCCATCAATTTTCTTTGTGATTTTGTACGGACATTTAATAAGAAAAGTTTAAAACAGAAAATAAAATTGTCGCAAGAATTAGATCCTTGCAGAGTGAGAGAAGTGACAGGTTTGCATGGTCATTCACTGGCTTGTCTTTCCAGGAGAGTATGCCAGAGTGTTTTTCATCATTTCAGGATGCAAGCAGTGCATCATAGTAAAGTGAGGAAATAATTAGAATGTTGTATTATGGTAAGAGTCCAGCAATTATGCTTAAACAATTATGCACTGCTCTTTTGCATGGTTCTGAAGTAGATGTGAAGAATATTTGTGAAGAAATTGAGTTTTGTTACTTTACAAGTAAAGAGGAGAATGTTGAAATTGACCCAGAAGAAGAAGGTAATGTGGAAGCTAGTTTACAGGTTTCCAGTACAGATAATTTTCAAAAGGAAATTGCCACGTTTCAGGTGAAATCAAGTGAGAGGCCTAATTTCACTTGTGTGTGTTGTCGACGCACTTATTATAAGAATCAGACTAAGTTAGTGGATTTATATGCGAAAAGTGAAAGGGAAAATAATAGTGAATGGAAGGATTTTGCAACATACTTGATGGTAGAAAAGTGTTTTGATTTGGGTTTGGATCAACGTGTGTGTACTTATTGTTGTAACAAATTAAATCAAAACCGGATGCCTGCTAGAGCGGTTCATAATAATCTGGAATTGGTTGACATTCCTTCTGAATTGAAGGATTTAAATACTTATGAATCTATTTTGATTCAAAGTGTGCATCCCTTTCAGGCTATTGTAAGAATGGAGCCAAAGACAGGGAAATTGCCTCCATCAGATTTACAGAGAGGATTAAAGGGAAGAGTTGTTTATTTGCCTCTAGATTTAAAAAAAAATATGAATACAATTGGAGTAGAGAAAGTGGAAGAGGAACCTCTGGTTATCTTAGTTAATGGGGTTCCGACAAAGAGTAAGAAAATATGGCAAGATTTAGTAGATGTTAGGAAAGTCAAAAAGGCTACATTGTATTTGAAGAAAAACAATAAGTACTACAAGAATGTATATGTTGCAGAAGAGGAAGTAAGTGAAGAAGAGAATAGGGATTTGTGTGCTGGTCAAATTGAAAAAGTAGAACCCTCTAAAAATGAAAAAATATATGAACATTATAGTGTTCATCCTTTGCATTCTAAGGAAGTCATGGGGAATGCTATTGAGTTGTTTCAAATGAAACAAGCCAAAGGGAGTCCCATTAGTGTTTGGGAGGAAAGTTTGGAAGCTCGGTGTTTCCCACAGCTATTTCCAACAGGTCAAGGAGGAAGATATGATGAGCGACCTGATCAAATTCCTGCTTCTGAATACCGGACTTTACGATTGTATGCAGAAGATCCTAGGTTTCGTCAATGCATTCCCTATTTGTTTCATCTACTGTTTGAAAGCGATCTGTCTGGACTGTCATATGCAGTGAACCACATCTTGAAAAGTGGTGTACAGATGCAAAACATCTCGGCAAGTGACTTTATGGATAAAGTCAATGTGCAAGATAGTATTTTGGATTCTCACCTGATTAATCTCATGGCGGGTCAGCGTGGTACTAATGAGTACTGGTACCGTCGTCATGGTGATTTAAAATGTATGCTGAGGAACTTAGGAACTCCCACATGGCTCCTCACTCTCAGCTGTGCCGAGTATGGCTGGGAAGACTTACTTGAATTTCTACGAGAGGCAAATGGAAACATTGAAAATATCGAATTCAAGACACCCGGAGAACTGTGCTCTTTGGATCCAGTGAATGTATGCAGGTACTTCAATCATAGATTTGAAGCTATGATGTCTTTCATCGTGAACAAGAAAAATCCACCTCTTGGAGAGGTGTTGGATTTCTTCTGGAGAAAGGAGTACCGAGCAAGAGGTGCTCCTCATATACATATGCTGCTGTGGATCAAAGATGCTCCCAAATTTGGAACAGATCCAGATGACTTAGTGATGAGTTTCATAGAACAGTATTCTACATGTGCTGTTCCAAAGACAAAGGAAGACAAAAGTCTAAGAGAACAAGTTTTACGGTTTCAAAGCCATCGTTGTGGAAAGTACTGTCGTCGTAAATTCAGAAACAAGAACAAGCACTATACAAAATGTTGTTTTGGATTTCCACGATCGGTGATATCTAAAGGAAGAGTGAACAATTTGATGTCTTCTCTGCGACATAATGTGACGAGGAAATCACCCAAAAATACATACAATTTGAAAAGGAACGAAGAGTCCAAGTATATCAACGACTACAACCCAGTGATTTTGTCCATGTGGAATGCTAACATGGATATACAGTTTGTGGCTGATAACTGTATGGCTGTGGCTCGGTATGTGACATCTTACATCACCAAAAAAGAAAAGACAGAATTTAAGGATATGTGGGAGGACATTTCCCATGAAAAGAGCCTCAGTAAGAAGTTGTACAGTTTCAGTCTGAAGATGTTGTCGCATCGAGAAATCAGAGCTTACGAATGTTCTGACCGGTTGTCTTCAGCAAGTCTTTCTGCCAAATCCAGGAGTATCATTTGGGCGAGTCTTGGTCTTGCTGCAACGCGTAATCGAGTTCTGAAACCTGTACGGGAAATTGAGTATTTGGCGGAAAAGGAGCCAAACAGTACAGATATTTTGAAGACCAACATGTTCGATACATATTATCCAAATAGAAGCAGTCACCTCGAGAGTGTTTGTCTGTATGAGGTTCTGCAAAATTACATAATCAAAAGGAACATCAAAGAAGATATTGATAAAGGAGTGTATGCTGTAATTGGAAGTGAGGGATGTCTGGTCAAGCAAAGAAAATGCCAATTGGTAAATCATCGAAAATTGAGTGGTGAATCTCCTGAAAGAAAAGAGTTTTTCTATTTAGCTCTTTTGCAACTTTTCAAGCCTTGGCTTGCAGAAGAGGAACTGCTTGGAGATTTCCTCTGGTACGAAGACTCTTTCAATGCAGCCAAAGAGACCATAGAATGTCCTGTTTTTCCCAAATATCTAGAAATGTTGAATGCGGAAATCGAGCAGGAAGCAACGATTGCAGCCGAGATTGCTAGAGACAGTTCTCAGGACAGTCAGAGTTCTGTTTCATTGAGTCAGGATCCACTAGGAGGACCAGTTATCGAAAATGAAGCTGCCACTGCTATGATTGAAGTGGAAAGAGCCATGGCACATGCTCAGGAGGATGCGGTTAACTTAGAAGACTTGGAAAGACAACTCAACGTTGAGCAGAGGAAAATATATAACGAAGTTACCAACCAAATTGATCATGGATTAAGTCATGAGAAGAAAGAGTGCTCATGTACGTCGTTGAAGACTGTCCGACTGTACGTGAGTGGAGAAGCGGGAAGTGGAAAAAGTTTCCTCATTAAAGCAATTTCATGTTATTTGCAGAAAAGGACTGAGTCATCGCTGTCTTGTGTTGTCACCGCTCCAACTGGACTGGCAGCACATAACATTAAAGGTATTACTTTGCATCGTCTACTGATGCTGCCGGTGGAACATGATAACAAATTACAATACCACAAGTTATCTGGAGATGCTTGTTGTGAAGTTTCAAGAGTCTTGAGGAAAATGAAACTTCTTATCATTGATGAAGTAAGCATGGTTTCCAATGTCATGCTTGCCTTTGTGCATTTGAGAATGCAAGAAGTTCTCAAAACAGAGTATGATGTGTTATTTGGTGGCAAACACATCATTGTTTTCGGTGATCTTCTGCAGCTGACACCAGTGAAAGGACAACCTGTGTTCAAAATGCTCACGCATGAAGATACCAGGAAGTGCGTAGGGAGTATTGGCAACGTCAATATATGGTTAAACTTCAATTATGAATAACTGTGTGAAAATATGCGTCAAGCGAAGGATGAAGATTATAAGAATATTCTACAAGATGTTAGAATTGGAAAAGTGACCGAGCATGGGAAAGAAGCTTTACATGCATGATTACTGTCAAATTTGTATCCAGAAGAAGACGTTGTGCCTGAGAATATTTTTCGGAAAATTACTGAGAAGAAATCTGGAATATGCTTGATGCCAACTCTTGCAGAATGTGCCATCTTCAACAACAAAATGTTGAATTTAGAAAACCAAGAGATTGTGAAACTGGAAGCTATTGACAGAGTAGAGCATATGTTAGCAACAATTATTTTGTCTGAGAATTTGAAATCTAAATTGGATTCATTAGAGAAGACTAATTGGTTGTTGCACAGCTAGGTTTTTGCTTGTAAAAGACTTACATGTTCGCCGTAAGCAGTTTCCTGTTTGCTTGGCATATGCGGTGACAATCCATAAATCGCAAGGTTTAAGTGTAGACATTGCATTGGTGAATATTGGCAGTTCTGTGTTCAAGGAGGGTATGGCATATGTGGCATTGTCACGAGTCAGAACTTTATCGGGATTGTACTTGATTGAGTGTGATGTCACAAACATTTGTGCGGATCTAGATTGTGTTAAGGAATACAATAGGTTAAGAAAAGAGTATGCGCCACATTTGCCTCAATATCCTTTGTTTGAGAAACGTGTGGTAGGTAGGAAAGAAAGAAATGTGACCAATAGTCGGGAGGTTGTAGCAAAAAGACAAAAAGTCGATGAACCTGAAATTATAAGCAGAAAGAAAAAGGATTCTGTTGAAGATTTTGTTGGTTTTCAATTTGAAAACAGTTCTGGTGTCAACTGCTATGCTAATGTAGTGGTTAATGTTGTCTTTTCTCTAGAAACTTTAAACGAACAGATTGTGATCAATTCGGATCAAAGTTTTTGCTGCTTGCTGAATTCTGTGTTAGAGAAATGTAGCACTGATAGAACAAAAATAGAAAGTGTGTCTGAAATTCGAAATCTGTTAGACAAATGTTCAGGTCAAACGCAATTCTCTCAAAATATTCAGCAAGATTGTCAAGAGTTTTTAATGTATATGCATGATGTATTACAAGATGAAGGTGTAGATGTAGATCTACTACAACAAAAGGTATCCAGGAGTCACAACCAAGTGTTTTTACTCTAGACTAACCACCATATGACTTACAGGTTAGATTGTGAATTAAATATTGTTCATATGTGAAAACCATTCAACTACTCATATGCTCAACATGCAACCAGGGTAGGAATTTTTCCCATCAGTTGCTGTTCTGTACCACCACTATCACATCATTTGGGTCCTCCTTACCCAGGAGTTAGTACAAGAGAACAGTCACACTGTGTAGAGTGTGAAGGCTGTGTGAGTGAGGAGACTGATGTTATTAGTTTCGCTAGGTGGTATCGGTATGGTGTTGAAATGATAGTTACAACTGAAAGAAAGCAGTGCAGTGAAAAAGAGTGGTAGTGAGTAAAATTAGGTGGAACTGAGTAGAATAAGTGCTTTATTAGTTTCTCTCAGACCCCCAAATCTAAAAACAGGTGAACAGTGAAAAGTAGATCTAACAAAATATCTACTAGCAAGTGGTCGACATGTTTCTGCATATAAACGGAAGTTATCCTATGCATTCATCAGGACCTAGATGTTGCTACTGCTTGCATTATTTAGTGATAAGGAATTAAAGAAATAAAAGGGAAAAATTTCACCTGAGTGTCAGGTGTTGATTCTCCACCACAATCTAAGAAAGTCATATGGATAAGGAAAAAGAGAAGAGAAAAACAACATTTGTCAAAGAATGCACTCCCAAATTGCGCTATTCCTGTGATCATGTATATACAGTTTAATCGACATAATAACACTCACCCAGTATTTGTGGGGATGGCGCCTCACCTCACCTGGCTGCAGCTCAGGTAAATAAGGAGCACCGCTCTGTTAACAAAATACAATTATAGAGACACTCAACCGATTCAGTAAAACAAGGCAAGAAATGCTGACTCTTATATTTAAACAGTTTAGTAGGTAAATCTATTTATCAAGAGTCTTTACTAATGGTGCAGGTAATAGACTTAGCGGGTGAAAAATGCTATGTATGATTGATCTACAAATAATGATTTTACCCGTTACGAGTATTTAAATATGTAACCGGTATATCCCCTACCACATATACACAAGAGACCCGGTAGGGGCGTTTTCTAGTGACACGCCCGGGCGTTTAAGATTAGAAAGCCACGAGATCATATTGAGGCGTTATCGTTTATGTGGCCGACATCGCTGCCAGTAAAGACCTCTCACACACTCACCTCTCCCAACGTCCCTCTGGGCTATTCTGGGGAGGCACCGAACAAGAGAAAAGGGCGGGTATATCAATGAAGTTTGACAAGCAGGTGTGGTGTGTTCTGGGAATCGTAGTAATTCTAGATTTCAATTATTTATGTTTTTATTGTAAAAGAAAGGATCTCTCTTTCAGTAGGGTATCACGGGTGGTACAGGGATATAATTCCACCCATTTGTTTAATAGATTTGCTTACGGACAGTATCGGGCCCCGTTATAGTGACATCCAAGGTATCGGTTCATTGAGACCCTCCTTGTCACTGTTTAGTTTATAGACCCATTTCTGTTTGATTTTAAACAGAAACTTGCCTATATCAGGACAGTGGTCCGGTATGGTAGGTTGTTCCAGTATGGTCCATGTGAAGTCACTAGGACCATGTCCCTTTTCCAAAAAATGAGCTGTTAAGCGTGTCGCTTGTTTGCGGCATCGGACAGTGCTCTTGTGTTCACCAATTCTTATTTTCGTTTTCCGAGTTGTCATGCCCACGTATCTCATAGGGCACGGGCAAGTGATCATATAGATGGTATTTTCACTATTACAATTGGTGAATTTGCGCTGTTGCCATGGGCGCATGGTTCCGATGTCAACACTGGTGGACTTAGTTGTTTGGGGACATGCCGAACAATTACCGCAAGAATGGTGTCCTTGTACGGGAGGCAGATCCCACAAGGTGCCGACTTGTCTGGACGATTTGCTTTTTGGTCTAGTGTGGACCAATTGATCTTTTATGTTAGGTCCTCTCTTAAAAGCAAATAGGGGAGGAGGTAAGGTATCTCCGCTAGTGTTCAAAATAGACAAGTGTTTGGTTACAATTTTACGAACCTCGTTCGATTTTGTGTGAAAAGTATTCACAAATGTCATCCTTGTAGTTTTTTCTTTTGGGGTGGCAATGTCCAAAAGGGCGTCCCTGTTGTTGTTTGACGCCCTTTTCTTGGATTGGCGGATTATCTTCGTGGGGTAGTTTTTTTCACGCAGATGTTCAGAGAGTGTCTCTGAGTGTTTCTCAAAAGACTCTTTTGTAGAGCAGTTCCTCTTGAGCCTCAGGAACTGCCCAAAGGGCAGGTTTTCCCTGAGGGCTCTGGGATGACAGCTCTCGAAGTAGAGGAGCGCATTCCGTGCCATAGGCTTCCTATACAGCTCTGTTGTTAATCCATCATCTGTTGCCACTATAAGAAGGTCCAAGAAGGGCAGTTCTTTTCTGCTGAATTCTACTGTGAACTTCAGGAATTCATTGCAATTGTTTAGCCAGCTATGGAATTCCAATAGGCTGGCCTCAGAGCCTTTTTTCTTAATCCCATTGTCAAAGAGATGCCAACATACCTTAAAGACACGAAGGATATGTTACGACTGCTTCCAAACATAAACTTTGACACCTCTATGGATCCACTCGTCTCATTCGATGTAGAATCCTTATATACATCCATTCCTCAGAGAGAGACCCTGGAAGTGGTGGGTAACATACTCCAAGAAAGGGATTTGCAATCGATAACTCCAGCTGCCATTATCACGGACTTAGCTGAGCTGGCGATGAAAGAAAATTATTTTAAATTTGAAGACACCACCTATCTCCAGATCTCTGGAACCAGCATGGGCAGCGTTTTCGCGCCCAGTCTGGCAAATCTATACGTCCATGTGCTAGAACAGACAAAAATATTGAATCAGGACAATCCCTACTATGTATCGCTTCTTGTTTGGAAGCGGTACATAGATGATATCTTTGTCGTATGGAGAGGCTCTGAGGCCAGCCTATTGGAATTCCATAGCTGGCTAAACAATTGCAATGAATTCCTGAGGTTCACAGTAGAATTCAGCAGAAAAGAACTGCCCTTCTTGGACCTTCTTATAGTGGCAACAGATGATGGATTAACAACAGAGCTGTATAGGAAGCCTATGGCACGGAATGCGCTCCTCAACTTCGAGAGCTGTCATCCCAGAGCCCTCAGGGAAAACCTGCCCTTTGGGCAGTTCCTGAGGCTCAAGAGGAACTGCTCTACAAAAGAGTCTTTTGAGAAACACTCAGAGACACTCTCTGAACATCTGCGTGAAAAAAACTACCCCACGAAGATAATCCGCCAATCCAAGAAAAGGGCGTCAAACAACAACAGGGACGCCCTTTTGGACATTGCCACCCCAAAAGAAAAAAACTACAAGGATGACATTTGTGAATACTTTTCACACAAAATCGAACGAGGTTCGTAAAATTGTAACCAAACACTGGTCTATTTTGAACACTAGCGGAGATACCTTACCTCCTCCCCTATTTGCTTTTAAGAGAGGACCTAACATAAAAGATCAATTGGTCCACACTAGACCAAAAAGCAAATCGTCCAGACAAGTCGGCACCTTGTGGGATCTGCCTCCTGTACAAGGACACCATCCTTGCGGTAATTGTTCGGCATGTCCCCAAACAACTAAGTCCACCAGTGTTGACATCGGAACCATGCGCCCATGGCAACAGCGCAAATTCACCAATTGTAATAGTGAAAATACCATCTATATGATCACTTGCCCTAAGAGATACGTGGGCATGACAACTCGGAAAACGAAAATAAGAATTGGTGAACACAAGAGCACTGTCCGATGCCGCAAACAAGCGACACGCTTAACAGCTCATTTTTTGGAAAAGGGACATGGTCCTAGTGACTTCACATGGACCATACTGGAACAACCTACCATACCGGACCACTTTCCTGATATAGGCAAGTTTCTGTTTAAAATCAAACAGAAATGGGTCTATAAACTAAACAGTGACAAGGAGGGTCTCAATGAACCGATACCTTGGATGTCACTATAACGGGGCCCGATACTGTCCGTTAGCAAATCTATTAAACAAATGGGTGGAATTATATCCCTGTACCACCCGTGATACCCTACTGAAAGAGAGATCCTTTCTTTTACAATAAAAACATAAATAATTGAAATCTAGAATTATCGACTTTCTTCTGCTTTTTTGAAAGGAAACTACGATTCCCAGAACACACCACACCTGCTTGTCAAACTTCATTGATATACCCGCCCTTTTCTCTCGTTCGGTGCCTCCCCAGAATAGCCCAGAGGGACGTTCGGAGAGGTGAGTGTGTGAGAGGTCTTTACTGGCAGCGATGTCGGCCACATAAACGATAACGCCTCGATACGATCTCGTGGCTTTCTAATCTTAAACGCCCGGGCGTGTCACTAGAAAACGCCCCTACCGGGTCTCTTGTGTATATGTGGCAGGGGATATACCGGTTACATATTTAAATACTCGTAACGGGTAAAATCATTGTTTGTAGATCAATCATAAATAGCATTTTTCACCCGCTAAGTCTATTACCTGCACCATTAGTAAAGACTCTTGATAAATAGATTTACCTACTAAACTGTTTAAATATAAGAGTCAGCATTTCTTGCCTTGTTTTACTGAATCGGTTGAGTGTCTCTATAATTGTATTTTGCTAACAGAGCGGTGCTCCTTATTTACCTGAGCTGCAGCCAGGTGAGGTGAGGCGCCATCCCCACAAATACTGGGTGAGTGTTATTATGTCGATTAAATTCTATATACATGATCACAGGAATAGCGCAATTTGGGAGTGCATTCTTTGACAAATGTTGTTTTTCTCTTCTCTTTTTCCTTATCCATATGACTTTCTTAGAATGTGGTGGAGAATCAACACCTGACACTCAGGTGAAATTTTTCCCTTTTATTTCTTTAATTCCTTATCACTAAATAATGCAAGCAGTAGCAACATCTAGGTCCTGATGAATGCATAGGATAACTTCCGTTTATCTGCAGAAACATGTCGACCACTTGCTAGTAGATATTTTGTTAAATCTACTTTTCACTGTTCACCTGTTTTTAGATTTGGGGGTCTGAGAGAAACTAATAAAGCACTTATTCTACTCAGTTCCACCTAATTTTACTCACTACCGCTCTTTTTCACTGCACTGCTTTCTTTCAGTTGTAACTATCATTTCAACACCATACCGATACCACCTAGCGAAACTAATAACATCAGTCTCCTCACTCACACAGCCTTCACACTCTACACAGTGTGACTGTTCTCTTGTACTAACTCCTGGGTAAGGAGGACCCAAATGATGTGATAGTGGTGGTACAGAACAGCAACTGATGGGAAAAAATCCTACCCTGGTTGCATGTTGAGCATATGAGTAGTTGAATGGTTTTCACATATGAACAATATTTAATTCACAATCTAACCTGTAAGTCATATGGTGGTTAGTCTAGAGTAAAAACACTTGGTTGTGACTCCTGGATACCTTTTGTTGTAGTAAGTCTGTTGTTAGGGGCATGTGCCCAGTTCAGAGTCTTAAAACTAGCCCTTAGACCCTCATTTATATAGTGTGTTTTGTAGATGTAGATCACCTGTTTGGCCTTTCTTATCAATGGCAGCATGACTGCGAGAACTGTAAGCTATCAAGTACTAGTAGTGTAGACTCAGAAAGATTGATATATTTAACTTTGCCAGACAGTAAATCAGTGTCCTTTAATAAGCTAGTAAAATCAGCCGATCACAACATGGAGTGTAGCCAATGTAAGTCAGCAATGCTGTCCACATTATTTATACGAACATATGGCCAGTATGTCATTTTAATGTTCCAACGATGTAGGCCTGATGGAACAAAATTGACAACTTTAATTAAAAATGTTGTGGCTTCGCAGTTGTCAATATCAGGAAGGACTTTTGTAACTGCAGCAATTATATATCATGACGGTCCTTCAACAACATCAGGACATTACACAGCTTATTTAAAGTCTAGAAACGGCTGGTCATTCTGCAATGATTCTGTTTTAATTTTTAAAAAAAAATTGCCTTTTGACCTTAAAAATTCTTACCTGGTGTTTTTAAAACCAAAATTTTAGGGAAAGAATCTCGGGATTTGTTCTGAGGAATTTCAAGAGGTTCTAATGGCTCCTACACTATATAGCCTTGTGGATAAGTGTAGTACAGAGTCAAAAGTTAAATGTGGAAATGTGGAACATGAGTGAGCAAGAAGGGTGAGATATTACTAGTACATGATTGTGAAAGTGATCTTGAACGTTTTCTTTCTAAAGGTTGCGGAAAAAGAAAATGACGGTATTTGCTTAGAAGAATTCCAAGAGTTATAAATGGCTCTTTCACGATTTGGCCTTGAGGAAATGTGCGGTAGAGAGCGAGAAGTCATTTATTGTATGTAACATATTTCTCAAAACGATGGAGCTTTTCTTTCAGAAAGTGGCGGGCTGAAAATAATAGCAGCACAACAGAGTATAAGCTGTTCATAGGACATCCTTTGACGTCATGGAAAGTAAGTTACTTTTAAGGAGTACAGATTTCTGATTGGTTATGTTATATGGGTTTTTTAAACACAATCATTTTGATTGTGTTTTTTTTCCCCGCTGTTATATGATGAATACCTTCAACTCACTGTTTTTAGTGAAATTTGATACATTCTGAGAACAGCAAAAATAAACCATTTAACATGTATAATTAATTCTGTACTTTTTATATTTATGATATACATTGAGAACTGTGTAGGAGGCATGGAAAAAATGAGGCTTCTGTAAGTGTCAAGGGAGGTGAGTAATGTACATTGCTCTGTTGCATACAGTCCTCACCTTCTCCATCCTCTTGGATATGCTAGACTATATCTGCACAATGAGATACCTAAGCAAAGGAAAAACACAAGTGATGTGATTGTGGAATGAGCAAAAATAATTGCACGTTTTTCAATTACATTACCTGTGTTTCATAACATTACGAATCACATTGTGTAGATGAGATTTAGGCCTGTTCAAGGAGATAGAGGAGGTCTGACGTTTGTTCAAGAGTGCAGTGGACATGACTCACTTCGTTGGTAGGCCTGCTCATGTATTATCTCCTCTGTACTCTTCAATAACTTAAATTTCATCTGTAACTCTGAGTTGGACTCACCTGAAACAAATCTGTGGATAGGCCACACCTTATCAGCATCTAGAAACAATCATTTAAAATGTTAGGGGTAGATTTATGATGGCCGTGCGCCTCTTTTGTGCCGCTGTTCCGTCACTTTTGTGACGCAGCAGCAGTGCAAACGATGCACCATGCTGCAAGATAGGCCTCACTTCATCTTCATCAAGATACCGTCAGTTTAAAATGTATATATTTAGGACTTTGTAGGGGGCATGGAGAAGTGGAGGCCTCTAACTTTATTTTTTTGTAAAATTGGATGATTGTCAATCTTTTCGCTTGTCTTTTCTAATTTTTAAATACATGTTTTAATATTTTTCAAATGTTTGTTCTTTCTTTCACAGATTGAAAGTATAAAAATAACAAGTAACTAAGTTAACGACAATTATAAGGTAAATGTTTTGTACTCTTTTCGTTACGTTTCTATCACATTTAACTTCTATTAGTTCCACTGCTTCATTTGTTTAACCCTCAGTTTTCTGCCTTTGCTACTTACCTCATTCATTTCTCTATTACTTACTTACTCTACTCCTTCCACTCCTTTTCTCAGTCCCTCTTTAAACAGTATCTCTGTGTTACTCCCTCTAACTGTCTTTCTTTTAACATTACTCTCAATTTATTTTCTCTTTTTTAAAAAAAATTAAAAAAAATTGATTTCTCTTCCGGTTCGCGTACCGGCGCGTGAACCGGGAAGCGAACCAAAAGAAATAGAGGTTGTCAGAGTGCTAAACATTCTAGCAAATTCTTATAAAGGGGAGGTAGTTCTGAAAAGAACTTTTTTTTATTATTTTTGTTGTTTTATATATTTTTTTATTTTTTTTCTGAATTTTTTTTTTTTTTGGTATGTTTGGAACGGTTTTATATTTTTTTTGTTTTTTTTGGGGGTGGGGGGAAATGAAAATGATTCGTTATGAAGGGCTCAACAGAAGCAACAAAAGTTGATAGGTTGCCACCTTTCCATATGGCGATGCATGGTATAATTACCATAACTGTATTTTTTTTCTGTTCCTCTGGACAGTTCATTTTTACAAATCAGGCAGGTAACATACCGGGCATTAACCTTTTTTTGTCCCTGGGGAAAAGAAAAAAATTGCCATATATAATTTGGTTTGACATGGGACCTCCTTGGCTGTTCAGGTAAAAACATCCTAGTCCCTTGCTCCTCTTCCTCTTCTTCCTCTTCTTCCTCCTCTTGTTGGAGGATGACCTGAGAAGGTGGTCCTCTCTTCCTAGGAGGTGGTGGTGGTGGTGGGGGTCCACCAGCTGCAGCAATCATTGAAGCCATTTGTAAGGTAGTCAATGTAGGTCTTTCTCTCATAAAAATGAAAGTCAGAGTGAGGAAAAAAGGTGGGACTTTCATCATTCAGGAAAAAAAACATGTTCTAAACCAATGAAAAGTGTTATTTTAAGGTCATATGACCAAGCCTTCCATCATTAGGAAACCAAAAGTAAAATGAACCAATGAAAAGTTTTATAAACAAGTCACATGACCTGTTATGCTTACTTTACGCGCTCCGCGCCGCGCCCCGGATCGCTTCTGGGGCACTGCGCTTCGCGCCTCAGTTCGCGCTCCGGAACACTTCCGGGTGCGCTAACGCGGCGTGTCATAAGACGCATTACGCGACAACGCGATACGTCGCGCTTACGCGATGCGTCACAATGTTGTTTTCTAACGCGGCAGTTGCGCAAAAAGAACGTTTACCGGTTCGCGGACCGAGTCGCAGCACCAAATTGAGGTAACGCTAAGCTACCCGGTTCGCCGACCGGGAGCGAAACAAAAAAAAATAATAA
This sequence comes from Lissotriton vulgaris, assembly GCF_964263255.1. Taxonomy (NCBI): domain Eukaryota; kingdom Metazoa; phylum Chordata; class Amphibia; order Caudata; family Salamandridae; genus Lissotriton; species Lissotriton vulgaris. The sequence continues at coordinate 30,198 of NW_028241781.1, forward strand.
AAAAAAAATACATACAATAGAGGCCAATCTAATTAGACTAAAGAATGTCTTTAAAAGGGCCCCGCGGGGCAAATAAAAAAAAAAATGTTGTTTTCTTTGCGTGGGGTGCACAACACATTCACATTGAGATAGGCATGACGGGTTACAAAGGGGACAAAAGTCTGCACTACCTATCCTTCACTATCTGCAAAAACTAAACAGAGTATTGCGACTCTGTGCTTATTTGTGAATAGAGAATCACCCAAAGAGAACAAATTCTGAACAATCATAGGCTATTGGCAGTGGGCAGAGAGGCCATGACACACAAAATGGCTGTTACTTACGTGCATGATGGGGCCTAAAAGGGACTAGATGGCGTGGCCACTGTTTCGCGACTTTCACTTTACTTTCAACAGTGGCTGTGGTGAACATAAATGAACGCCGCTTATGTATACCTAATTTTAGTCATTTTCCACAAAAAAGCTTTTGATATTTGCTATTAAAAAAACATTGAAATTCACTGAAAAAAACATAGGTTATAGACCATATATAGTTAGGAATTAGCATTTACAAAACCTTGAAAATTCACTGAAAAAACCATAGGTTATAGACCATATATAGTTAGGGATTAGCATTCACAAAACCTTATTTTACTCGCACAAAACCAATGAAATTCCATATATAGTTAGTTGCACTAACTATATATTTCGCGCACCCGCAATCCACTGCTGATGATGTCACATATTACATCATTCATGACATGGTCAGTGACATCACTGATGACATCACTGATGACATCTCAAATGACATCACTGATGACATCTCAAATAAGTATGGGCGGAAAATCCGTTACGCTCGCGGATTTTGCAGATTTTCGGTAAATTCGCAATCCGCGAGATTTGCGAATTTCCCGCAAAATCCGCAAATTCGCACGCAGCGGATTTTTTTTTTCTTGGTGATACAATTTTGCGGCGCGCGGCGTTTATCATTGTTTGCCGAGTTGTTTTTCTCGATATTTTGCGAGTGCTGCGCCATTTTGGATCTTGCTGCGGGATCCCGCGGGAATTTGGCAAGCGCGATTACGTAATCGCGGCTTGCCAACTTTTGCAGCGAGCGTTTGTCAACGCGAGTACGCCGAGATCACGTCTCGTGGTACTTCGCAATTGCGAGATTTGAGATGCGGCGAGCAGCAATAATCTCGCACACGCGAAAATATAAAATTTGCAATTCTGCACAAGAAATCCACCAGCAAGCAGCATAAACCTTCTTGAAATTATGATTTTTATCTGAATAACTCCTTAGGTTGACATTTGCCTGCACTTTTTTAGCGAGGAGTCCATTTTGGGGAGGGGGGAGGGGGGTGGGAGGAAGGAAGTGCCCCACAGTCTTCAACTTCCTGTTCCTGTCCAGCAGGCTCCTCCCAGTGCTTTGTCCATCTCCTGGTCACTTTTCATTTGGATCTGGAGCTGGAAGGATTACTTTTTGTGGATGCTGCTGGATATTTGGATTTGAGGCCTTTTTGACTTTCTTTGGATCACTGTTGGATTAGAAATTTTACAAGTAAGTTTGTTTGGGGCATTACAGTTGCTGCAACTACAATTTTGGAATTTTCGATTTTTGGGCTGTTTTGGGGCCTTTTGCCCAGGGGTACTCAGTGGTGGGTGGACTGAGTCTTTCTGTGGGGTGTCTTGAACTTAAACATCATGGAGGGCATGGATGGATTGGGATTGTGCTGATTTTTCAGTGATTTTCGTTTTTTGGGGCTGTACTTGTGGCCTTTTCACCAGGGGTATTTGAGTCTAGCATGGGCCTAGTCTTTCTGTGGGGTGTCTTGAACTTAAACATCATGGAGGGCATGGATGGAATGGGATTGTGCTGATTTTTCAGTTATTTTCGTTTTTTGGGGCTGTACTTGTGGCCTTTTCACCAGGGGTATTGAGTCTAGCATGGGCCTAGTCTTTTTGTGGGGTGTCTTGAACTTAAACATCATGGAGGGCATGGATGGAATGGGATTGTGCTGATTTTTCAGTGATTTTCGATTTTTGGGGGTGTTCATGGGGAGGGACAGGCCATGTGGCTGGGGGCCATTTTGAGTGCTGCTACAGGCCCTGGCCATGTGCAGGGAGGCAAGTGGCCATTTTGAATGTAGGCATTGTTGTTAGGCCTGCAACCATTTTGCCTACTTTTCAACCTTTATGCCCAGGGGTAGTGAGTCTTGCATGGGCCTAGTCTTTCTGTGGGTTGTCTTGAATTTAAACATCATGGAGGGCATGGATGGAATGGGATTGTGCTGATTTTTCAGTGATTTTCGTTTTTGGGGGCTGTACTTGTGGCCTTTTCACCAGGGGTATTGAGTCTAGCATAGGCCTAGTCTTTTTGTTGGGTGTCTTGAACTTAAACATCATGGATGGCATGGATGAAATGGGATTGTGCTGATTTTTCAGTGTTTTTCGATTTTTGGGGGTGTTCATGGGGAGGGACAGGCCATGTGGCTGGGGCCATTTTGAGTGCTGCTACAGGCCCTGGCCATGTGCTGGGAGGCAAGTGGCCATTTTGAATGCAGGCATTGTTGTTAGGCCTGCAACCATTATGGAGTAGGGGTGGGTCAGAGAGCAGAGGGGGGAGCCCCTGTGGCTGTTACTGTTACGACACCTGTTCCTGTCCCCTTGGCCCCCCCTGAGCGGTTCATGGGAGACAGTAATAAATACGGGGCCTCTAGCATAGGCCTAGTCTTTTTGTTGGGTGTCTTGAACTTAAACATCATGGATGGCATGGATGAAATGGGATTGTGCTGATTTTTCAGTGTTTTTCGATTTTTGGGGGTGTTCATGGGGAGGGACAGGCCATGTGGCTGGGGCCATTTTGAGTGCTGCTACAGGCCCTGGCCATGTGCTGGGAGGCAAGTGGCCATTTTGAATGCAGGCATTGTTGTTAGGCCTGCAACCATTTTGCCTACTTTTCAACCTTTATGCCCAGGGGTAGTGAGTCTTGCATGGGCCTAGTCTTTCTGTGGGTTGTCTTGAATTTAAACATCATGGAGGGCATGGATGGAATGGGATTGTGCTGATTTTTCAGTGATTTTCGTTTTTTGGGGCTGTACTTGTGGCCTTTTCACCAGGGGTATTGAGTCTTGCCTGGGCCTAGTCTTTCTGTGGGGTGTCTTGAACTTAAACATCATGGAGGGCATGGATGGAATGGGATTGTGCTGATTTTGCAGTGTTTTTCGATTTTTGGGGGTGTTCATGGGGAGGGACAGGCCATGTGGCTGGGGGCCATTTTGAGTGCTGCTACAGGCCCTGGCCATGTGCTGGGAGGCAAGTGGCCATTTTGAATGTAGGCATTGTTGTTAGGCCAGCAACCATTTTGCCTACTTTTCAACCTTTATGCCCAGGGGTAGTGAGTCTTGCATGGGCCTAGTCTTTCTGTGGGTTGTCTTGAATTTAAACATCATGGAGGGCATGGATGGAATGGGATTGTGCTGATTTTTCAGTGATTTTCGTTTTTTGGGGCTGTACTTGTGGCCTTTTCACCAGGGGTATTGAGTCTTGCATGGGCCTAGTCTTTCTGTGGGGTGTCTTGAACTTAAACATCATGGAGGGCATGGATGGAATGGGATTGTGCTGATTTTGCAGAGTTTTTCGATTTTTGGGGGGGTTTCATGGGGAGGGACAGGCCATGTGGCTGGGGGCCATTTTGAGTGCTGCTACAGGCCCTGGCCATGTGCTGGGAGGCAAGTGGCCATTTTGAATGTAGGCATTGTTGTTAGGCCTGCAACCATTTTGCCTACTTTTCAACCTTTATGCCCAGGGGTAGTGAGTCTTGCATGGGCCTAGTCTTTCTGTGCGTTGTCTTGAATTTAAACATCATGGAGGGCATGGATGGAATGGGATTGTGCTGATTTTTCAGTGACTTTAGTTTTTTGGGGCTGTACTTGTGGCCTTTTCACCAGGGGTATTGAGTCTAGCATGGGCCTAGTCTTTCTGTGGGGTGTCTTGAACTTAAACATCATGGAGGGCATGGATGGAATGGGATTGTGCTGATTTTGCAGTGTTTTTCGATTTTTGGGGGTGTTCATGGGGAGGGACAGGCCATGTGGCTGGGGGCCATTTTGAGTGCTGCTACAGGCCCTGGCCATGTGCTGGGAGGCAAGTGGCCATTTTGAATGTAGGCATTGTTGTTAGGCCTGCAACCATTTTGCCTACTTTTCAACCTTTATGCCCAGGGGTAGTGAGTCTTGCATGGGCCTAGTCTTTCTGTGGGTTGTCTTGAATTTAAACATCATGGAGGGCATGGATGGAATGGGATTGTGCAGATTTTTCAGTGATTTTCATTTTTGGGGGCTGTACTTGTGGCCTTTTCACCAGGGGTATTTGAGTCTAGCATGGGCCTAGTCTTTCTGTGGGGTGTCTTGAACTTAAACATCATGGAGGGCATGGATGGAATGGGATTGTGCTGATTTTTCAGTGATTTTCGTTTTTTGGGGCTGTACTTGTGGCCTTTTCACCAGGGGTATTTGAGTCTAGCATGGGCCTAGTCTTTCTGTGGGGTGTCTTGAACTTAAACATCATGGAGGGCATGGATGGAATGGGATTGTGCTGATTTTTCAGTGATTTTCGTTTTTGGGGGCTGTACTTGGGGCCTTTTCTCCAGGGGTATTTGAGTCTAGCATGGGCCTAGTCTTTCTGTGGGGTGTCTTGAACTTAAACATCATGGAGGGCATGGATGGAATGGGATTGTGCTGATTTTGCAGTGTTTTTCGATTTTTGGGGGTGTTCATGGGGAGGGACAGCCCTGTGGCTGGGGGCCATTTTGAGTGCTGCTACAGGCCCTGGCCATGTGCTGGGAGGCAAGTGGCCATTTTGAATGTAGGCATTGTTGTTAGGCCTGCAACCATTTTGCCTACTTTTCAACCTTTATGCCCAGGGGTAGTGAGTCTTGCATGGACCTAGTCTTTCTGTGGGTTGTCTTGAATTTAAACATCATGGAGGGCATGGATGGAATGGGATTGTGCTGATTTTTCAGTGATTTTCGTTTTTGGGGGCTGTACTTGTGGCCTTTTCACCAGGGGTATTGAGTCTAGCATGGGCCTAGTCTTTTTGTTGGGTGTCTTGAACTTAAACATCATGGATGGCATGGATGGAATGGGATTGTGCTGATTTTTCAGTGTTTTTCGATTTTTGGGGGTGTTCATGGGGAGGGACAGGCCATGTGGCTGGGGGCCATTTTGAGTGCTGCTACAGGCCCTGGCCATGTGCTGGGAGGCAAGTAGCCATTTTGAATGTAGGCATTGTTGTTAGGCCTGCAACCATTTTGCTTACTTTTCAACCTTTATGCCCAGGGGTAGTGAGTCTTGCATGGGCCTAGTCTTTCTGTGGGGTGTCTTGAATTTAAACATCATGGAGGGCATGGATGGAATGGGATTGTGCTGATTTTTCAGTGATTTTCGTTTTGGGGGGCTGTACTTGTGGCCTTTTCACCAGGGGTATTTGAGTCTAGCATGGGCCTAGTCTTTCTGTGGGGTGTCTTGAACTTAAACATCATGGAGGGCATGGATGGAATGGGATTGTGCTGATTTTTCTGGGTTTTTTTTCGATTTTTTTGGGGTGTATAACTGAACTGATGTTCCTCTGTCTTCCATTGTTTTTAGGTGCACAAGACTCAAGAGAACCTCCAGTGACAGGAAGAAGTCCTGCACGGTGTGTGTGTGCAGCATAACGTCACGCGACGTCACGTCTGGCCTCAGACAACTCTACAATTCGTGCAACTGCGGCCTGCTGTCTGACCTGCTCTGAAGAAGATGGCCCCAAAAAAAGGTCTCCGTAGCTCCTCTAGCAAGAAAGTTGCTAGTAAGGAGCAGAAGAAGCAAGTTACCAAGGAGGCTGGTGTGCCAACCGCCACGTTTTTTGGGAGCAAAAAAAAAGTACGCCTGCAGCAGCAGGATCTGATGGGGACCAAGCTGGGAGCAGCACCCCTGCTCCATTGGGTTCAGTGCCTCCACCACCACGCCAACTTAAGTCAAAGCCCTTGAGTGCTTCAGAGGCAGTCAGTGTACTTCTCCAATCACCATCGACCAGTGATGTTGGCTCATCGCAAGAAAGTAGCAGCAATGTCCCTGAATCAACACAGGTTGTTGTAACTCATCTGACAAGTGTTGAACAACCACAGCCGCAACAACAACATGTGCAAGTAGTACAAGCCCAAGTACATGTGGAAGGAGAGGCAGCGCAAGGAGATGCGCAAGCAGAGGTGCATGGAGGGTCACAAGTGCCCACAATAGTTGTTCCTCCCGAAGTAGGGGCACATCAGGAAATTGACAATCAGACCGAGGTATCATTTGAGGAAGCCACTCCTCCTGATGATCATTCATTGTCTTCCACATCCCTAGCAAGGAAAAGATCAAGGGGGGTGTCTACATCTTCTTCAAGCCCACCTCCTACTGATGATCTGGATCACGATTGGGTACCACCACGGCAGCCTGAGAGTGAGGTGTTAGGAACAAGGTCTAGTCTGTCATCTATGGCCATACTCCACCTGCGTGTGATTGGACTTAGGGTATTTAAGAACCTCCCCTTCCTTAATCCAGTGCTTGGTATCTTTTTGCTTGGGTTCCAGGTTCTGGGTCTTGTTATTCCACGTTGGAGATAGATTGGTTCACGGGCTCGTGTTCCAAATTAATTGTGAACCCCTTCATTTCCTAGTCCTGTTTTTTGCCTTGCCCCTCCTTACAACTGGGTGGTTTCGTTTTTGTTTCCCTGTTAGATAGAGCAGTAGTAGGAGAAGCCGTGTCCCCGCCCCCCCCTCCCTCCCCCTCCTTCCCCTTCACTTACTCACTCTGTTCCTTCGGCACCTGATTTTCGAGCAGTGGTGATTTGTGTTTTTTACTCGAGGGAACTGGGGCTCCGGTTCCCTCGTTACACTGCTCATTGGAAGGACAGTCAGTGGCAGATTCTTTGAGACGCCAGCCGACGAGTTAGCTGCGTGGATCCAAGGCAGCGTCCTCGACTTCCGTGTTTTTGCTAGGCTATTCGCCTCATTGTGTGCTGCTTGGGCGCTTTTGGTCGCGCTGAAACATAGAGGAGCTGCAGAGCCCGGAAGAGGGACTCGTTTGTTTGTTATATCCCCCGTTCTGTTTCAGAACTAAAATCACTTATAAGGACATCAGTTGGGGTTTTTTATGCCGCTTTTTAAGGCTTTTTCCCCCTTGATCTTTTCGTTTTTGGCAGACTTTGTCCTCGAGTGCATCCCTTTACCCCCCTAATGTTATATCGAGCTGGAGTCCTTTAAGCTGGTGCATACTCATCCTACTTGCTGCCAAAGACCTCCCGAGGCTAATCTTGTACATCTTACAAGTAAGGAGGGGTTCTTTTCATCGTGTGGTGGTAAGAGAGGGGGGCACTCGTTGGAATTAGGCACAGAATTAATTGTGTTTATTGTCCTGTAGGTACAGAGGCGTGGAGGTGGTGGTCGAGTCTCATTGTCCAGTCCAGCTCAGGGGTGAAGCTTCTGGGACGTCCCTTTCATTTGAATTCCTGTCCCCTGCCCTGGGCTCGGGTGTCCTCACATGGTTGTCTACTTCATGGGAGGCATTTGAGTCGGGCGGTGGATTTGGTCGTACCTCGTTCCTGCAGTGTTTGGGCCTGTGGAATCCAACAGAATACCAAGCCCACGATATATACACTGCCCGGACGAGGTATGGACGAGAACTTGGGGGGTGCCGAGAGGACACCTACAATGCAGGACATAGTGGGGGCTGTAGCGGCCCTTCAGGCTCAGGTACAGGAATTACAACAGGAAAACCTGGGACTTAAACAGGAACTGGGGGCTGTGAAGGCCAGAGAACAGCAGAGAGATAGGACACAGGTTCCCATTGTCCAACCGGCCACTTTCCAGTATGGAGTAGGGGTGGGTCAGAGAGCAGAGGGGGGAGCCCCTGTGGCTGTTACTGTTACGACACCTGTTCCTGTCCCCTTGGCCCCCCCTGAGCGGTTCATGGGAGACAGTAATAAATACGGGGCCTTTATGACTCAATGTCAACTGCACTTTATGTGCAGGCCGACCGCTTTCCCGGATGATAAGGCTAAGGTGGCGTTCACGATATCGTATTTGGCTGGCACTGCGGCACAGTGGGCTATCCCTCTTGTGGAAGGGATGAATGGAAGACGGCGTTTAAAACCAAATTTGGCCTATTCGAGTATTGTGTGATGCCGTTTGGCCTGTGCAACGCGCCGGCGGCATTCCAATACTTTATTAACGAGGTGCTCCGGGAATATCTGGACAGAAGTGTCATCGTCTATTTGGACGACATCTTGATTTTCTCGGAGTCGGAGGCAGAACATCATGACCATGTATCTAAGGTATTACAAAAGTTACAGGAACATCATTTATATGCCAAACTGGAGAAATGCCAGTTTGGTACGCAGAAGGTAGAATTCCTGGGGTTTGTTATTACAGCAGAGGGTATCCGAATGGACCCTCGAAAGATAGAGGCTATTATTACCTGGCCCATACCATCTACTGTGAAACAGATCCAGGCCCTTCTGGGGTTCGCCAATTTCTACCGGCGCTTCATCTCCCACTTTTCTGATGTTGTCTCCCCTTTGACACGATTATTAAGGAAGGGGGTTCCCTTTGTCTGGTCCACTGAAGTCCAGGATGCTTTCCAGCTTTTGCTGCGATCTTTTACATCAGCTCCTGTTTTGGTACATCCCGATACAGCCTTACCGTTTTTTGTGGAAACGGATTCCTCATTGTGTGCAGTGGGAGGGGTTTTGTCCCAGAGGGATGCGGAAACGGGTCAGATGCACCCCATTGCCTTTTTTTCCAAGACCCTGTTGCCCGCGGAGCGGAATTACACGGTGGCTGAGAGGGAACTACTGGCAGTGAAATTGTCCTATGAGGAGTGGCGTCATTATCTCTGGGGCGCTCGACACACAGTCACGATCTATACAGATCATAAGAATCTTGAATTCTTTCGGTCTGCTCGGGCGTTAACACCTCGCCAGATGCGGTGGGTCTTGTTTTTCAACGAGTATGACTTTGTCATTACTTATCGACCCGCCGCACAGCAGATAAAGTCCGATGCCCTTTCTAGGATACATGTGGAAGGGAAGGAGGAGAGACGAGTGAAGGAAGACCGGCCTATGATTAGTGAAGAAAAAATCGTAGGGGTGACACACACTGAGGATTTCCCCTCCCTCGTCAAAGGGCATTTACGACAATTGGATTTAACTCCTTGGCTGGCTTTACCCCAGGTATCGATGCAGGATGGGTTGTTGTATCAGGGGAACCGTTTGTTTATTCCTCCTGCCTTGAGAAAGATGGTCTTGGAGGGGTGTCATTCCTCCTCGCTGGTAGCACATCCAGGGATACATAAGACGAAGGAGATGTGTTTGCGATGGTTCTGGTGGGACTCGCTGAGTAAGGATATACAGAGTTATGTGACCGCTTGTCCTATTTGTGCTACTAGCAAACCTACACATGGCATGCCGTCGGGTCTGTTGCAGCCCTTAGAGGTCCCTCCCACTCCATGGCACACCATTAGTATGGATTTTGTGACGGATCTACCCCCTGTGTCGAAGCATACCGCCATCATGGTGGTGGTAGACCTGTTCACAAAGATGGCACACTTCATCCCGTTGCTTAAGATACCTACTGCCAAGGAGATGGCTTTGGTGTTTATGTCATCTATAGTTAGGATCCATGGGTTGCCATCTGCGATTGTTTCGGACAGGGGGGCTCAATTCGTGTCTCACTTTTGGACGGAACTGTGTTCAGTATTGAAGATTGATGTACGTTTGTCTTCTGCGTACCACCCGCAATCAGATGGTCAGACTGAACGGACGAACCAGACTATGGAGCAGTATTTGAGGTGTCTTGTGTCGTCATTGTCTTGTGATTGGATGGTGGCTCTTCCTATTGCGGAGTTTGCATATAATAATAGTCTGCATTCTGCACTGGGTATGACTCCCTTTTACTGTTCATTGGGGTACCATCCTAGGGCCTTAGCTATTCAGCCTAGTGGGCATGTGCCAGCCATAGACGATATATGTGGGTCATTGGGTGGAATATGGGACATTGCTCGGGAACAGTTACGGGCAACTAAAATCACCATGAAGGCTCAGGCAGACAAACATAGAGTCCCTGCTCCAACCTATAAAGTGGGAGATCAGGTGTGGCTAGCTTCGCGCAACCTCAGATTGCCGGGGTCACGTAAGCTGCAGCCGAGGTTTGTGGGACCATTTGCCATCACACAGGTGATTAATCCTGTGGCCATGAAGCTTGTTTTACCTGATGAGTACAAGGTCCATCCGGTCTTTCATACATCACTGTTGAAACCCTATATACCAACAACTCAGGTCCTGCCACCACCCCCTCCTTTGTTGATTGATGGAGAAGAGGAGTTTGAGGTTCAGGCTATAATGGATTCCAAGCGGAGGAGAGGTCGCCTCTTCTACCTGGTAGATTGGAAAGGTTATGCACCTGAAGATCGTTCATGGGAGCCCGCTGGTAGTGTGCATGCACCAAGACTGATTCGTTTGTTCCATAGACAGCACCCCTCTAAACCCCGTCCGGTAGGGAGGACCTTTGGGGGGAGATACTGTTAGGAACAAGGTCTAGTCTGTCATCTATGGCCATACTCCACCTGCGTGTGATTGGACTTAGGGTATTTAAGAACCTCCCCTTCCTTAATCCAGTGCTTGGTATCTTTTTGCTTGGGTTCCAGGTTCTGGGTCTTGTTATTCCACGTTGGAGATAGATTGGTTCACGGGCTCGTGTTCCAAATTAATCGTGAACCCCTTCATTTCCTAGTCCTGTTTTTTGCCTTGCCCCTCCTTACAACTGGGTGGTTTCGTTTTTGTTTCCCTGTTAGATAGAGCAGTAGTAGGAGAAGCCGTGTCCCCGCCCCCCCCCCTCCCTCCCCCTCCTTCCCCTTCACTTACTCACTCTGTTCCTTCGGCACCTGATTTTCGAGCAGTGGTGATTTGTGTTTTTTACTCGAGGGAACTGGGGCTCCGGTTCCCTCGTTACACTGCTCATTGGAAGGACAGTCAGTGGCAGATTCTTTGAGACGCCAGCCGACGAGTTAGCTGCGTGGATCCAAGGCAGCGTCCTCGACTTCCGTGTTTTTGCTAGGCTATTCGCCTCATTGTGTGCTGCTTGGGCGCTTTTGGTCGCGCTGAAACATAGAGGAGCTGCAGAGCCCGGAAGAGGGACTCGTTTGTTTGTTATATCCCCCGTTCTGTTTCAGAACTAAAATCACTTATAAGGACATCAGTTGGGGTTTTTTTATGCCGCTTTTTAAGGCTTTTTCCCCTTGATCTTTTCAATTTTGGCAGACTTTGTCCTCGAGTGCATCCCTTTACCCCCCTAATGTTATATCGAGCTGGAGTCCTTTAAGCTGGTGCATACTCATCCTACTTGCTGCCAAAGACCTCCCGAGGCTAATCCTGTACATCTTACAAGTAAGGAGGGGTTCTTTTCATCGTGTGGTGGAGTGTGGTTGTAAGAGAGGGGGGCACTCGTTGGAATTAGGCACAGAATTAATTGTGTTTATTGTCCTGTAGGTACAGAGGCGTGGAGGTGGTGGTCGAGTCTCATTGTCCAGTCCAGCTCAGGGGTGAAGCTTCTGGGACGTCCCTTTCATTTGAATTCCTGTCCCCTGCCCTGGGCTCGGGTGTCCTCACATGGTTGTCTACTTCATGGGAGGCATTTGAGTCGGGCGGTGGATTTGGTCGTACCTCGTTCCTGCAGTGTTTGGGCCTGTGGAATCCAACATGAGGCACACCATGATCTGACAAAGATACCTAAGCGTAAAAGGAAGGTCGTCGAAAAACTCATAGCTATGGAGTGTGATGAGGCTCAACAAGAAGTGACGCATACTGCTGCTGATGAAGCCCTTCACGACGACAATCCAGTCATCATAATGGTCCCTGAAGCCCCAGCGGGCATGCAGCAAAGAGACATTTTGACCCTATCCCGAGAAGCTGCTGAGCGTGATGATGATGTCGACGAGGAGTCAATGGAAACACAACAATCATTGGATTTGGAGTTAACTAGTACACCAACACCTACCGCTTCCATATTTCTTCCTCGCAAGAAGGGACTTCCATCCACCTCGACCTCAATTAGTGGTGGTGAAAGTGCAAAACGTACTGAAGTTCGGCAATCCACATCCTCCACTTCATCTGGCATTAGCAGCAGGACCACCACCACCAGTATCGCCGCCTCCTCCGGCCCCCAAAGACATTTCAAGTCTCCAGTTTGGGACATCTTTAGTGTTTGCCCAAGAATGGAAAACGTAGCCATTTGTAGCATGTGTAAGCTTCGAGTTAGTCGTGGTAAGTTTGGTACCAACTATGGTACCAGAGGCCAGAGAGGTCATCTTAGGAGAGCGCACCCTGTCCAATGGTTTGCGCACCTAGAGGCGGTCAAGGAAGCCCGAATTGCACGTAATGAAAACGTTGATTTTTCATCTGATGATGACGAGGAGGAAGAAGACGATTCAAACACTTCACTTACACCCAGTACCCCTGTCAGCAGCACACCCCATGTGAGCCACACTAAGAGTGTGGGAGAGAGTGAGACATCAAAGCGGAAAAGTTCATCAGCGAGCGTAACTGGGTCGAAGATATCATCATCATCCCGTAAATCCTTGGTCCAGGGCAACATTAAAAAGATGTTGTTTACAGAAGCGCAATATGAACGCAACCACCCACTGACGCGTCTGTATAACACTAAGCTGGCTAAAATGCTAGCTCTGGACCTTCTCCCTTTTTCTTTTGTAGAAGGGGTTGGTTTTCTAGAATTAGTGGCAGCGCTCTGCCCTAAATGGAAGGTTCCTAGCCGGTTCTATTTTGCCCGAGTTGCGGTTCCAGCACTACATGAAGATGTTCTGAAGGTGATTGGGGCAGCTTTGCAGAAGAGTGCTGTTCACACTATACATCTGACAACAGACATGTGGACCAGTGGCGCAGGCGCTGATTACATGTGCATCACTGCACACTGGGTCTCTTTTTCAGGGGCTAAAGCAAAGCTAAACGCAGGTGTTGACGCGGACATTGTTTTTAAAGCTGCTCGGAAACATGCAACACTAGCCATGTTTGGTTTGGAGAAACGTCACACAGCAGAAAACATTTTGGATGTCTTTAACACAAAGGTCCTTAAGTGGCTGTCCCCAAGAAAACGCCAGGTTGGTTATGTTTCCACGGACAATGGCGCCAATATAGTTAAGGCCATGAGGCTGGGTGACTATTTCAGAGTGCCGTGTTTGGCGCACTGTATAAACCTGGTTGTCCAAAAATTCTTGGGTAATAAAGGCAGTGCAGCGTACAGAGTATTGGACACCTGCCGAAAAATGTGCAACCATTTCAGCCATTCTCTTAAGGCCCGGAAGCAGCTGAGGAGCCTGCTATATCAACGTCAAATGCCAGTGAAAGCACTCATCCAGGAGGTGGTAACACGTTGGAACTCAACCTTCTACATGCTTGAGCGTCTGTATGAGCAGTATACGGTACTCGATCAATATTTCTTAACAGAGGGTACAGCTCAGGAGGACCTGAGGATGGGTGCGGCGCAATGGAACATAGTTCAAAGCCTGAAACGCATGCTTCGTCCTTTTGAGTTCTTCACGCGTGCAGTCAGCAAGGAGGACTGTAATTTGGGAAAAGCTATCCCATTGTTGTACATGCTGGAGCACCAACTGAAGGAGGTGTGTTCTGTGTTTGAAAAAGATGTAAAAAACCAAGACTCTTTTGTTCTGGCTGAGAAATTATTAGAGCTCCTACAAGGTGATGAACGTCTTAAAATGATCCACTCAGAAGAGCATTACATTTGTGCTACTATTCTGGATCCACGCTACAAAAAGGCGATGGCAGGCCAAGCATTCTTTCCTTTTGATGATGAACATGTTCCAAAGTACAAACGTTGGCTAGCCTTGTCAGCCAAGAGGTTTGAAAGAGAACGGCAGAAAATTGAAGGAAATGGCAGTACATCAGCAGGCCATCCCCAGTCAAAACAATCCACTTCTGCACCTGTGGCTGTGGCACAAGTGACCTCTCAGCCGTTAAAGACACCGGCAACCGGATCATCTGCACCAGACACAACAGAAACATTGGAGGCTGAAGAGGATTGGCTAGCTCGGCTTGGGTTTGGTTCTCAAAAGGTCAGAGGCACAGCAACAGCTAAGCAAAGTGGAGGAACCTTGGATGAGGACCTTGAGTCGATGGTGAAGGACTATCTGAATGACTCAACAGAGGGCTATGTTAATGCTGACCCATTGGCGTATTGGCATGGGAAAAAAGAATTGTGGCCACAGCTCACCAACCTGGCTTTAAACTACTTGTCTTGCCCACTCGCAAGCGTGTCTTCTGAACGTGTTTTCAGTGCTGCTGGTGGCATTGTAACTTCCAAACGGAGCCGCCTCTCGCCCAAAAATGTGGAGAGGTTAACAATGATCAAGATGAATCAGCACCTCATACCACCAGATTTCAGAGTACGAGAAAGCGCGCCGGATGAAGACGAGGTGGCCAGCAACATAGATGAGGGAATTTCTACTCTGTCAGGTGACACTGAGCTCACCCTGCCTGAATTCGCAGAGTATGATGACGAAGCCTTATTCTTATTCCTGGACCGTGATACCGAGCCCTGAAAATGAGACAACGAATCAATAACTTTCTTTTTCATCCTTATTCACTTTTATTCCTGTGTGTCTGTCTTTCTTTGTTGTGCACAGTTAATATATTTCAAACTTTAATCAGATAATCACAAAAACAAGCACATCAGCAGAACTGTCTTCACTGGTTTGCTAATTGATTTGAAGGTGCCGCAGTCTGCATTCCTCAGGTTCACAAGTTCAGAAGAACATGCTCCTCTATCCTCCTCCTCCAGACTCCTATTTCCATCAAAGCAGAGGGCTGGTTTACGCCCAATGAAGAAAGACTCAGCACTTGTGGGGGTGTTGTTCTACCTCTTTGCAGGTGAGTTGACGGCTCTGGGACCATTGTTGGGAAGCTCTAATACCGGATAAAAGTGGTTTGGACCAAATCCGAGGCGCAAATTGTTTAGTGTTTTTGCTGGCTTGCTTGCCTTTGAGGTGCTCTTAGGGGGGGTTCCGTCTGTTTGTGGGTGAGTTTCGGGGTCTGTCAGCACTGCTGGGACACTCTAATCTTGATTGCATTTGCTTTTCAGGAAATCCGTGGTGGCAACCCCGACTTATGGCCTAGCTACGCAGCGCGTTTGGACCGAAGGCCGAGAAATATTGTAAGTAGGAGATGTTGCTTTTGGCCTGTTTGGGGGTGTTATGCTTTTTGGCGAGTGGGTTGGCGGGTCTTGGGGCATTACTGGGAAGGTCTAATACCGGGTAGAAGTTGTTGGGACAAAATCCACGCCGATTTTTTGTTGTTGCTATTTCTGACATTTTGCTCAATGTAGCATTTTCGGGGGTCTGTTTGGGGGGCTTCCTGGTGTTTGTGGGTGAGTTTCGGGGTCTGGGAGCAGTGCTGGGACACTCTAATCTTGATTGCATTTGCTTTTCAGGAAATCCGTGGTGGCAAACCGGACCTATGGCCTAGCTACGCAGCGCGTTTGGACCGAAGGCCGAGAAATATTGCAAGTATGAGATGTTGCTTTTGGCCTGTTTGGGGGTGTTATGCTTTTTGGCGGGTGGGTTGGCGGGTCTTGGGGCATTCCTGGGAAGGTCTAATACCGGGTAGAAGTGGTTGGGACAAAATCCAGGCCGATTTTTTTTTGGTGCTATTTCTGACATTTTGCTCAATGTAGCGTTTTCGGGGGCCTGTTTGGGGGGGCTTCCTGGTGTTTGTGGGTGGGTTTCGGGGTCTGGGCGCACTGCTGGCTATATATACTTTACTTTGCAAGAGGTTTGAAGCAAATCCATGGTGGCAGAGGGGAGTTAGGGCCTAGCTGCAGAGCGCGCGCGTAGTGATTTGGGAAATTTGGAAACAAATTACAAAGTCCCCATTTTTGTACTTTTGCTCTTTGGCTGTTTGGGGGTCTTCTACTCGTTTTCTCCTGGGTTGACGGCTCTGGGGCCATTGCTGGGAAGCTCTAATACCGGATAAAAGTGGTTTGGACAAAATCCACGCCGATTTTTATTTTGCTATTTCTGACATTTTGCTCAATGTAGCGTTTTCGGGGGCCTGTTTGGGGGGCTTCCTGATGTTTGTGGGTGAGTTTCGGGGTCTGGGAGCACTGCTGGGACACTCTAATCTTGATTGCATTTGCTTTTCAGGAAATCCGTGGTGGCAAACCGGACCTATGGCCGAGCTACGCAGCGCGTTTGGACCGAAGGCCGAGAAATATTGCAAGTATGAGATTTTGCTTTTGGCCTGTTTGGGGGTGTTATGCTTCTTGGCGGGTGGGTTGGCGGGTCTTGGGGCATTCCTGGGAAGGTCTAATACCGGGTAGAAGTGGTTGGGACAAAATCCAGGCCGATTTTTTTTTGTTGCTATTTCTGACATTTTGCTCAATGTAGCATTTTCGGGGGCCTGTTTGGGGGGCTTCCTGGTGTTTGTGGGTGGGTTTCGGGGTCTGGGCGCACTGCTGGCTATATATACTTTACTTTGCAAGAGGTTTGAAGCAAATCCATGGTGGCAGAGGGGAGTTAGGGCCTAGCTGCAGAGCGCGCGCGGAGTGATTTGGGAAATTTGGAAAAAAAATGACAAAGTCCCCATTTTTGTACTTTTGCTCTTTGGCTGTTTGGGGGTCTTCTACTCATTTTCTCCTGGGTTGACGGCTCTGGGGCCATTGCTGGGAAGCTCTAATACCGGATAAAAGTGGTTTGGACAAAATCCACGCTGATTTTTGTTGTTGCTATTTCTGACATTTTGCTCAATGTAGCGTTTTCGGGGGCCTGTTTGGGGGGCTTCCTGGTGTTTGTGGGTGGGTTTCGGGGTCTGGGCGCACTGCTGGCTATATATACTTTACTTTGCAAGAGGTTTGAAGCAAATCCATGATGGCAGAGGGGAGTTAGGGCCTAGCTGCAGAGCGCGCGCGGAGTGATTTGGGAAATTTGGAAAAAAATGACAAAGTCCCCATTTTTGTACTTTTGCTCTTTGGCTGTTTGGGGGTCTTCTACTCGTTTTCTCCTGGGTTGACGGCTCTGGGGCCATTGCTGGGAAGCTCTAATACCGGATAAAAGTGGTTTGGACAAAATCCACGCCGATTTTTGTTGTTGCTATTTCTGACATTTTGCTCAATGTAGCGTTTTCGGGGGCCTGTTTGGGGGCCTTCCTGGTGTTTGTGGGTGAGTTTCGGGGTCTGAGAGCACTGCTGGGACACTCTAATCTTGATTGCATTTGCTTTTCAGGAAATCCGTGGTGGCAAACCGGACCTATGGCCTAGCTACGCAGCGCGTTTGGACCGAAGGCCGAGAAATATTGCAAGTATGAGATTTTGCTTTTGGCCTGTTTGGGGGTGTCATGCTTTTTGGCGGGTGGGTTGGCGGGTCTTGGGGCATTCCTGGGAAGGTCTAATACCGGGTAGAAGTGGTTGGGACAAAATCCTCGCGGAAAAGCCTTTTGGCACTTTTTGTAACTTAGGGTCCGTTAGGGTTAGCCCTAGCAGCAGGATTGCATGTGTTTCGGGGTGTTCTAGATTTTTGCAACTGAGTTCTGGGGTCTTAGAGCACTCGTGAGAATGTGTAATTTTGGTTGCAAGTCATTTGAAGAAAATCCATGGTGGGAAAGGAGGGATTTGGCATAGTTAAAGAAAGCCTTTGCCACTATTCTTAACTTAGGGTTCGTTAGGGTTAGCAGTATTTCTATTGCATGTGTTTGGGTGGGGGGGTTTTTGAGTCTTGGAGCGATGCTGGCTATGGATACTTTTGCTTGGTTGCTTGCAAGTGGTTTGAATGCAATCCACGGTGGGTAAGGGGGTACTTGGGCCTACTTTTACTTTCAAAGTACGTTTTGTCACCAGTTTTCTGCTAGGCCTCGTTTTTTGAGATTTGATTGGGGGTCTTCTACATTTTTGCGACTGGCTTTAGTAAGGGTCTGGGTGGGAGCACTGCTGGGAAGATCTAATTTTGTTCTAAAACACAGTTTACAGGACACCTAGCTTGAGGGGAAAGATCCGCTACATTAATTTGCCCATACTTATTTATCCTTCAAAAGGTGACTCAGACAGAGTACGCACTTTCAAAAATATTGTACTGTCTACTAGGAAAATCAAAGTGTGACTTTTTGCACTCCACAGCCTATATACCTTATATTTATTTATCAGTGGTGTTGTAATATTATATCACTTCCTGTTTTTCGTTGAATAATTACAGGCCGGGTTTCAGTCTGTGTAATGGGGAAAAAAGGATGGAGTCAGGCTTCACATTAGCGAGCCACAATTCAGCATCAGGCAGGCAGTGGACAGGGTGTCTTCTGGTCACCAACATTGATGGACGAAGCGTCAGCTGCAATGGAGGAGTGCCGCTAATGAGAGGAATTTTTTTCTGCATGCAACTTACTTACCAAATTCAACAGGACAACTACAACAACATACAGATACAGTATCCTTTGTCTTTTTCTCTGACTGTGACTGCATTTCTTGGATCTCTCTCTGCTTCTAAATTGATCCCTTAACACATCACTTAGTCCACTCCACTATCACATCTGCACTACACATAGTCATTTGTAAGTGCTCCTACGTAATTCGCAAGTCGCAGCACGCCCCAGCCCGTAGAGGACTGGGATGGCCCCAATGATGAAGCATGTCACCAAGGGGCAACCCTGGTGAGTGAGGGGACACCTAGAAAAAGAGCAATTTCTCCTTTTCTATCTACTATACCTTCCAGACCAACCCCATTGAGTGTTGTAAATGGATTTATAGTGACCAGCAAGGCTCTCAGGTATCTGGCAACAGAGACCTTATGTTGAATATAGTTATCAATAATTCCACACACGCCCTGTACTGTCGCATTCTTTCTTCCACAGTTGTCGAAAGTACTACTTACTTTTCACTGACATTCATGCAGTAGTGCATGCACTTTCAAAGATTGATGGATAGGTTTGTACCCAAAGATTTGTTTATGTTCAATTGTTTGTCCATGCTGTGCTTTTTTTACAGGGTGTCTTCTGGTGACCAACATCGATGGACGAAGCGTCGGCTGCAATGGAGGAGTGCCACTAATAGGAGGATTTTTTTTCTGCAGGCAACTTACTTACCAAATTCAACAGGACAACTACAACAACATACAGATACAGTATCCTTTGTCTTTTTCTCTGACTGTGACTGCATTTCTTGGATCTCTCTCTGCTTCTAAATTGATCCCTTAACACATCACTTAGTCCACTCCACTATCACATCTGCACCACACATAGTCATTTGTAAGTGCTCCTACGTAATTCGCAAGTCGCAGCACGCCCCAGCCCGTAGAGGACTGGGATGGCCCCAATGATGAAGCATGTCACCAAGGGGCAACCCTGGTGAGTGAGGGGACACCTAGAAAAAGAGCAATTTCTCCTTTTCTATCTACTATACCTTCCAGAACAACCCCATTGAGTGTTGTGAATGGATTTATAGTGACCAGCAAGGCTCTCAGGTATCTGGCAACAGAGACCTTATGTTGAATATAGTTATCAATAATTCCACACACACCCTGTACTGTCGCATTCTTTCTTCCACAGTTGTCGAAAGTACTACTTACTTTTCACTGACATGCATGCAGTAGTGCATGCACTTTCAAAGATTGATGGATAGGTTTGTACCCAAAGATTTGTTTATGTTCAATTGCTTGTCCATGCTGTGCTTTTTTTACAGGGTGTCTTCTGGTGACCAACGTCGATGGACGAAGCGTCGGCTGCAATGAAGGAGTGCCACTAATAAGAGGATTTTTTTTCTGCAGGCAACTTACTTACCAAATTCAACAGGACAACTACAACAACATACAGATACAGTATCCTTTGTCTTTTTCTCTGACTGTGACTGCATTTCTTGGATCTCTCTCTGCTTCTAAATTGATCCCTTAACACATCACTTAGTCCACTCCACTATCACATCTGCACTACACATAGTCATTTGTAAGTGCTCCTACGTAATTCGCAAGTCGCAGCACGCCCCAGCCCGTAGAGGACTGGGATGGCCCCAATGATGAAGCATGTCACCAAAGGGCAACCCTGGTGAGTGAGGGGACACCTAGAAAAAGAGCAATTTCTCCTTTTCTATCTACTATACCTTCCAGACCAACCCCATTGAGTGTTGTGAATGGATTTATAGTGACCAGCAAGGCTCTCAGGTATCTGGCAACAGAGACCTTATGTTGAATATAGTTATCAATAACTCCACACACGCCCTGTACTGTCGCATTCTTTCTTCCACAGTTGTCGAAAGTACTACTTACTTTTCACTGACATGCATGCAGTAGTGCATGCACTTTCAAAGATTGATGGATAGGTTTGTACTCAAAGATTTGTTTATGTTCACAATTGTTTGTCCATGCTGTGCTATTTTTTCGTGTCTCCCAAAACCTTTCCCAAAAACCCCCGTACCCATCCATTTTTCAAACCCTAACCCTCTTCCCCCGGGATGTGTGGTTTTGATTGATGTGTGACTAAATTACAGCAATAAATCCACACACTTGCTGGGGAGGATAAGGTGATAGCAACAGGCTGGTGAAGAAATCCGAGGATATATTCTTACTCTGCTTGACAAAGACCCATGGCTAATCTCAAAGAACTTCAACCGAATTAGTTATACTTTACCATTTGTTAGGCTACAATGTGGCACTGTTCTAGTGTACTTCTGTCACCTGCTATATTCTCTATTGTACCGTTGTATTGCTCAGGAGGACAAACCAGATTTCATTTTCTTTTTTTTCATAGGCATGCAACTGCCACTGTGTCACACCACTAGTACCACCGCTATGAGGAAATTTTATCCGCCCAGGATTGCCAACCTTATTCGCTGTTTCCCGTGGAGCCAGCCCTGGGCCTAGCCCTACTTGCAAACAGAAATTACAGGTAAGATAGGCGTTTGGTTGGAGGTAGTATAATGGAGTATTAGGAGAGACGAGAGATTGGATTGACGGTAGTACTACTAAAGTCCTAGGACTATTCAGGAAAACAAACTTACTGTTAAACCCCCACCCACCAGACTCAAAAGCAGTAAAAAACAGGTATGGTCAGATAAAGTTTCAAAAAGTATATTTTTATAGCCCTAACAAAATAATCTCCCGCAAGACCCTCCCTAACCCCAACGATTGTCCTTCAAAAGTCCCCAAAAAACCCAACTCCCAATTCCCACCCCCCAAAAGTCTCTAAAAAAGGGGCAAGGGACACTATGGCAGGGTGCTGTTGGATTTAGCAGCCAGGGCATCATGCTCCTTGCGGAGGGTGGCAAGTTCGAAGCGGAGGCCCTCCACCGAGTTCTTATAGTTATGGACCTCCTGCTCCAGGTAGGACAGTCTGAGGGATAAGCGGCGCCGGTGTGCCTTGCAAATCCTGTGAGGGGCAGCTGCTTTCTTTGCTGCTCGGCGGTGGCATTTGGCTTTGGTAGCCCGGCTCCGTACCGCTGGAGCACTGCGCTGGCTGGCAGCCCGCACGGAGGAGGATGCAGCTGTCCCAGTGGACGTTGTTGTTGTACCAGACTGCGTCTCCTCCTCCTCCAGGGCCACCAGCCGCCGATATTCAGCGACAGTGGCATCCAGTCTCCGTTGCCGGGCCATTCGAGCCAGCTCCTTCCTCCTTGATGGTGTCTTGGATTTGGAAGGAGCAACTACATGAAGAAAGAAAGACATAGTCTGTAACCAATGCTCCTTAAGATTAACACAAAATGATTGAGCAGAAAGTTGTCACAGTACAAGTAGCAAATTGAAAGCACAGTACATAACTATTGAGGACAGTATCTATGTAACCTCCGACTTCTTCATCCTTGCTCTAACATTAGTGGGAGTTTAAGGAACAAATTCTACGAGCACTATGGACTTCCATTACAGTCGACTATGACAGTACACCACTCTTATTCTTCTTCTTCTCTCTTGTTTAGGAAAATTGGTACGTTATCTTATGCAAGCCGGCATAATGCCAGCGCAGTGAACTTGCACCCGAGAAAAACAGACGCACACCATGGTGAGTGAGACAGACTTGCGTTACTGTACCGGTCCAGTACATGCAGGTGGTGAAGCTCTTACTTTTCTATTACGGGTGGCACTGAGAATACTCTGTTAAAAGGGCTACTGCTTAATTAATTTAGCTTTCACCCTACAGTGCAAATGAGTATTAGAAAAGGAAAATGAAGAAGCTAAATTATCTGATTATCTATCACTTCACATGGGATGTATTTGATGACATATGGGATGACTTTAGGTGCTTTGCTTATTATTGAGTGAACAGTGATACCCCCACAAATGAATGACGTACTACTACTAAACTAAAGTTATTAAGAGAGGTAGGGAGTGTCCACCGTAATAACCGGATATATGCTGTGCTTGCAGTTGCAATACAAACTACTGCTACTATTCATGGTAGTATTTGGACAACGTTACAACTTCTTTTCCTTGCCTTTCCTACACTGGAACGGACGTGCGGGTGCGGTGTTACATGCTCTTCAAAGTAACACTTAGTTCATCCAGTGACCGTCTACTCTCTCTAGATACACATATGCTATCTAAGAGTCAGATAGTACCATGAATGATCCAGGCATCCATCCATTCAAAGTATATGCACACATACAGTTTCTGTCTCACCCACCCAGGCTGTTCTCCTTCCACCCATCCTTGCTTCATCATTCACCCAGCCATGCACCATACCATATTCTTTCCTTCCCAGCCACCTCGGGGACCAAGCAAACACATATCATTCTTCTTTGCCAGTCATCATTACATTTCTCGTCCTTCCACACTTACTTACACCCTTCTTTCGCTTTTCGTTCATCCCATCCATCAAGTTCACCTCAGATCTGATTGGGATTCTTCTCGCCAAAAACTTCACAGCTAAGTCGAAGTACATTTAGAGGAGGCTACTACCTGGTTTATTTATAATACACCCGTGCAGAAAGCACACTCTGCAGTTTTCAATCTCAGTGACTAAGGAATGTATAGCTTACCTCTGCCCGCCACCACCGTGTGAACCCTCACAGGCATGTCCTTGTCCGGCACTTGCACCGCCTCCTCCCCAGAGTTGTCCTCCTCATCCAATGCCACCACCACCTCCGCGCTGGCCCCGTCTCCAGATGTTCCACCTACAAAGTACATTTAATAATGTTAGAATACACCACTCACTACTATATAATATTTGGTCTAGGAGGAAGAAAGAAATGTGAAAAAAACAGTATACAATTTAATAATTTATGACTGTGTACTCTAAAGTAAAAATGTCCCTTTTTCCAGGGAAGGCTGTTGTCTTGCTGCACTTTTTGGCACAACTGATGAATGTTTGCTTTTTACTTTTTAACACGCAACACTTTTTCTCCTAACAGACAGAAGCTTGACTTCTAAGAACACGAGCAGGATCAAGTTCAAGCCAGGTGAGAGCTCGGCTCGACCACAAGAAATGTGTCCAATTAATCGTCAGCACTAAGCACTTTTCCATTTTCAGTTACACGTTCACTTTTATGACAAACTTGATTTTAATAAATGTGTTTACTTTTAATAAAGCTTTTAAACTTAAATGGACTCTGTGGTTTTTGGTCCTCCAGACTAGAGTGGATGAGCTAAAGGTTTTGGAATTTTTGCAAGCATGAGTCCGTGCCTCTGCCATCGGTGACTTTGGGAGCTAAATGACTCTGCCACACTATCTAGTCAGTAAGGAGATTGGGGGTTCAACTACAAAGTCTGTTATCACTGAGGTATGTGGAAAGTCTAACAGCACCTATTATAATTGATAAGCTAAGCAATGCATTATTTAGTGTCCATAGTTCTGTTTGTGCAGATTTGTCCCTGCAACAGTAGTAGAGTGGATTGTCCTCCTATCCAAACCAAAAGTAAAGTAGTATCTTATTCTTTCTTGGTGGTCATTCACCTTTTTATTGTTGGCAATGGTCAAAGCATAAACATTTAGAATACTTGAAAAGACATTATGGACAATCCCAGAGGACTGCACTCAGTGCATAGAGCTATTGCTGACTAGAATGGGAGTCCAATGGAAATGCCAAATGTGCAATCTTAGTTAGCTACACAGACAGACTAATAAGAATAATCTAGTAATACCACACGGAGTCATAGTCGAGGCAGGATAAGAATTTAGATCCTGTCTACAAGAAGATCAAAGACGATTTAGAAAAAATCGAATGAGGAACGCTACGAAAAAATAAGTACTCTATATTAAAATTAAAACTTACTAGGGCCAGCAAAGGAGCCCTCTCCTGCCCGGTCCTGGCCTGCATCGTCAACAGCACCCTCCTCCTCCTCCTCCTGTGTCCTCCTCTTGCCCCTGGGGGAAGCTGATGTACAACATGAAAGAAAGAAAAACAGAAAACATGGATGATATTTCTCAACCAAATCAAACATTTCAAAAGAACTAACAAAATATTTTTGCGAAATAGCAAATAGGGAACGACTCCACGGGATATATTATTGACCAATCTCATGTGGTCGACTACGTTATTACTTTAGTATTGCTTGATTTGCGGACCGTCGAATTGGAAACTACCCTATGTAACTCACTAAACAAAGTACTAAAAAGGTTTGCCTAGGATTGGCAGGCAGCAGTCCGCAGCACGCAAAGTGACAGCCAAAGTCCATCGTGATTGAAGATCAGCGACAACACTAAAGTTTCCTACTACATTAACCAGTCATTAAAATACTCAAACTATTAATCCACCACCACTATTTCTTCTTATCGCCATGTGTACAAAGGAAGGACTGGACTTGAGTCTGTAGGGGCTGATTTAGAAGCCCCTTGCGGCTCTTTTGCTCCATTGTTGCGTGACTTTTGTGACGCAGCGACAGCACAAAAGAGGCGCAATGGTGCGGCGTATATTAACAACGTGACGCATATGGGAGATGCATCACGTTGTAAAGCCCTGCGCCAATAGGGGGCCTTCCGGCGCAAGGAAGGGCGTTCCTGCGCAGGAACGCATCCTAAAAGTGGCAGAGGGAAATCTACAAGATTTCAATCAGTCACTTTGAGGACAATGATGCGTGACTCAAACCCTGCGCCTGCTTGAAGCAGACGTACGGCTTGACGCAGCATTGGGGAGATAGGGCACCCCAGAGCATTGATGGAGCTGCACCATCGTTGCGACGCAACTCCAGCAATGCGCCGCCTTTACGGCACAGATGTGTAACGCTTTGGTGACGTTTTGGGCCCATGGTGCGCTGCATTGTAAATACGGCGCACCATGGGTGATGGTGGCGTGACGCACAATTACTGGCGCATCCCTGCTACTTTGCAGGGATGCGCCGGTAATTAAAAATCAGAACCTTAGTGTGTAGCATTACGCAGTTCTTTAAACTACACTCATACATAATTTCACAGGCCAATGAAATGAACACAAAATCTAAAACAAATAAGCATAGTAGCAACACTACTGAGAAGAAGGAGAGCAGTGTACCTGAAATGCACAGAAGATTTTGAAATATAATTTACCTACAATGTAATGAGCAGCATTTTTGCTCTTGGTAAAAAACAAAAATTTGCAATATAATAACACAGCAGGAGAAAACATAGTAGTAAAGAAATAGCTACTACTACTCACCAAGCCCGGGGATCTCAAGGCCAAGGAGGTCGAGCAGATCTCGCTCACGGGTCAGGACATCCGTCCAGCGGTGGGTGGCCTGGTTGTAGGTGCGCCAGACCCGAGAGTGGTGGTAAATGGCCTGGCACACCTTCTCCCACCGCTTCCGGCGCTCCCGGACCCCGTACCCGGCACTGATCTTGCCGCCTCCCATGATGGTCCTGGGGAGGCGGCGCTGAACATAAAAAATGAGTTGGCCCACCTCCTCCGGGGTAAAGATCTCCCTGGGTACGACCTCCTCCCCCCTCAAACGCCCGCACGGGAGCCGGACACGGGGTGCGGGACCCTTCCCCTTCTCGGGATGCTTCCCGGCTCCCTTCACCATGGTCTGGGCGGAAAGGAATAAAGAAAATAGAATAGGGAAGAGAAGAAAAGAAAAGAGTTTAAAAAAGTAGTTTAAAATTAACCAAAAGTAGCAGTAAACACAAAAGTATAGGGCTAGAAAAATAGAGGGATAGATAATAAGTAAAATAGATCAAAAAAAACTTCAAACAAGCAAAGGATGGCAGAGATTGACAGAGGATACAAAGACCATGCCCAGAACCATAGCAATGAATGAGAAACAAGATGGCCGCGCCCGTTCACGACCGCGCGGGTAAGTTCGCGCAAGATTTTCCTTGCGAACATGCGCGAAACTGTACTGGCAAGCCGCAGACTTTGCGAGATTACACTTCGCGCCCGGAAATGGAAATACGTCAGGCAAACAAGATGGCCGCGCCCTTGAACGACCGCGAGGGTAACTTCGCGCCTTGCGCTACGAGCGGCTCGCAAAAACGCACAAAACCTTGCTAACGAACCCGCCGCAAAAAAACAAATTGCATATTCGCACGAATTTGCGGCTTCCGAATCCGATCTTGCGCGTGTTCGCGCCCCGCGAATTCCGCGAAATTGCAGAAAAACGAGTTTTTCAAAACTGAAAGCACTCGGCAGGGGCAAGAGTTCAAACTCATCATTAGTAACAATTCCCTGTAGTGCTTCCTGACTGGGGCCCCTCCAGAATTCAGTTGCTAGTTGCAACAATTGTATGACCCTGCTCTGACCCTCACGGCAGGCTCATAGAATAGCTACAAGTAGGCCACAAAGGTCCTGGGAAAAAAAAATGCACTGCAACAGAAAACAAATTACAGATAAGGAAGCAGGTGCCAGACTGGAATTTTAAAACAGTGACACATTAATAAACTAACCCCAAATTAATTCATGTCACTTGAAGCAGGGCTGGTGTGCTTGCTTTCCCCCCCCATAATCTACAGTGATGATGAACCAGAGGGTGGCATTGATGTAACAGTGGGTTGCAGTGGTGAAACAGAGGGTGCTGGGAACCTGTGATGATGAACCAGACGTAGAAACAACATAATCGCGACCGTTGCATGCCGAAATGTAAGTTCGCAATTGCGAACTGGTACGAAACCCTCGCGAACTGGCAGAAATCCTTGCGAACACACAAAAAAAATCCGCAAATTCGCTAGAATTCGCGGATTTTGCAGATTGCGAGTTCGCAAATCCGCAAAATTCGCGAACGCGAGATTCGCAAAATTCGCCCATGCTTAATCTCAAATGACATCTCATTTGACATCATTGATCACATCACTGATGACATCATTCTTGTGCTAATACGATGAACCTCTTCAGACTCTAATATAACCTTAGATACACTCAGTGTATACAGACACTCACACACTGTCACTCATCCATGGAGTTACTCACACACCTAGTCAGTCATGCAAAGAAACAATCTCACCTCCATTTCCTCAACTATACAGTTATACACACCTTACTTATTCAAACATATAGTAACACATATTTACTCTCTTATACAATCCCTGATACAAGTTCACAATGATCCTTACAGTCACTCACACATTCACAGGCTCTCATGCACAGTTATTTATATATGCCAACTCTCACATGTACTGTGTTTTACATATGTACTTACTATGACATGTAGCATTCAGATATCCATTCACTCATCAATACACTCATGCACACAGTCAACCGCCCATGCAGCTGTTTCCACATTCACTCTTGAACTCATACACCTAGTGAATCAACTGCTCACACATCTCTGCACAGAGTCACACACCTCCCAGCCACCCCCACACACACTCAGTCAGACAGTTTAGTCACTAACCCATGCATTTAGTAAGACACATTTATTCACTGACTCATACAGTCAGTCACGCACCTACTAAATCCTTCATCCAGACACTTATACAGCCACTCATTCTTCAATATGTAAAACATATTTAAACTTTACAGAAACACACAGTCACTGGATGATGTCATCAGTGATGTCATCAGTGATGTCATTTGAGATGTCATCAGTGATGTCATCAGTGATGTCACTGACCATGTCATGAATGATGTAATATGTGACATCATCAGCAGTGGATTGCGGGTGCGCGAAATATATAGTTAGTGCAACTAACTATATATGGAATTTCATTGGTTTTGTGCGAGTAAAATAAGGTTTTGTGAATGCTAATCCCTAACTATATATGGTCTATAACCTATGGTTTTTTCAGTGAATTTTCAAGGTTTTGTAAATGCTAATTCCTAACTATATATGGTCTATAACCTATGTTTTTTTCAGTGAATATATATATATATATATATATATATATATATATATATATATATATATATATATATATATATGTATATATATATATATATATATATCTGCTCCAAGTTTCCCAACCGGTAGAAGAGCACTCGAACTGCAGTTTAAGCAAACAGCTTTTTATTAGGTTTGTATTCGCCACGCTTGCCGAATCCATTCACAAGTGACCTTCATTAATACGCCTGACGCGTTTCGAAGTAACTTTCTCTTCAGAGGCGATGTCGGTCTGTAGTGCGTGACCTGACACTCACCAGGATGTAAAATAGTCCATTATTTTGTCACGCCCCCAATATGGAGGTGAAATCTTCGTGAGGCATCCTGGGTGATGTAGTGGCAGGTGAGTTACCTTCCCTCTATGGGTGCACTGTTTATTTAAAAGTGTCGGCAAAAGTTCAAAGCCCTCAAATGAGACCGACATCGCCTCTGAAGAGAAGGTTACTTCGAAACGCGTCAGGCGTATTAATGAAGGTCACTTGTGAATGGATTCGGCAAGCGTGGCGAATTCAAACCTAATAAAAAGCTGTTTGCTTAAACTGCAGTTCGAGTGCTCTTCTACCGGTTGGGAAACTTGGAGCAGATATATATATATATATATATATATATATATATATATATATATATATATATATATATATATATATATATATATATATATATATATATATATATATATATATATATAT
The DNA here is from genome assembly GCF_964263255.1 of Lissotriton vulgaris. Taxonomy (NCBI): domain Eukaryota; kingdom Metazoa; phylum Chordata; class Amphibia; order Caudata; family Salamandridae; genus Lissotriton; species Lissotriton vulgaris. The sequence goes on from NW_028241781.1 coordinate 59,157, forward strand.
ATATATATATATATATATATATAGTAGGCTCTTTTGACTTTGATGATACAGTGGGAGGTGTAGCCCTTATTTAGCCTCCTGCAATTGCCCTCTAGTTGACAGAATTTTGACAGTTGTTGAACTTTAATAGGGACTATAGGGTACTCTATAGGATACTCTTAACTCTTTACATACACTCACTTACCTCTGTTTTGCAATTTACCCATGCCGACCTGCCAGGGGATATTTAAAATTCCCTTGTTGTCCTCATTTCCCCCTTATCCGCAGACAGTTACTCCTTAAACGTCTGGGATTTCCAGGGGAGGGATCTGGCACTTTGGGCTTCTTCTCTCCACCCTTCTTTGTTCTGAAAGTTCTGAGGGTTCTGGGGTTCCGGTAGTTCTTCCTACCTGCTCAACTTGGCCTCTCGATGGCCCTCCTTTTATTTGCACAGGATCAGCTCGGCACAGCTCTCCCCACTCCTCCCTTTGGGGCACAGAGTCTGCGCGGGCCGCCAAACACAAAACTGGCACAGCAGCTTACCGCTTTTCACCTGCGGCGGGCTCTCTCTGCCAGGCAGCTCTGGGCATGCCCCGGGTGCGCTACCACTCCTACGCTTACACCCGGGTCAGAAATGCTACTGTATTACCGCGTAGGGCCTCTCCGATGTTCCGATGTTTCCAGCGTTACGATGATCCGCGATCTCCTAATTGGGCTGTGCACCACGCTGTGAGCTCGACTTGACTCGCTCGGCTCTCGCAGTTTGTGATGGCAGGGCCGCAACAATCAGAGGTCAAATGTTCATGGTGAACAGTTAATAAACCTATTGAATCGTCCTCAATATTGTCACGCATGTGATCAAACATAAAAATACTATAGTGCAGTGTCCCTAATAAAACTACTAAATTAATCCAAAATATTATCTTAAGAAGAGTGAGATGGAGGAATGACGAAGAAAGGTTAGTGAACACGATGCCGCAGGCCTGAGACACTGTCCCTTCCTTTCCTCCTCTGAGAAAGAGAGAAAATAGAGAAAGAGCACAAGTTTACATTACTTCACTGTACAATGCTTGATTGGCTAGAACAGAAAATTAGAATTTGGAATAAATACTGTACATTGTTTACATTCTTAATCCAAACTTCTAGGTTGACGCAAATGGAGAAAAATCATGCCTGTTAAACTGACAAGAAAATCTACTTCAAAACTGAAATCATGAACGGTGCTCCTGCAAACGGATTCCTACATCCATATCTTTAATATGCAAAGGATGAAAAGATTAATGGTGTAAAAAGGAGGGGAGAGGGACACCCATAACATTTAGGAGGGTTGTTACTGGAAAAGTCACAGAGAGCTGTATGTAAGCTACCAAGCCTCCCTGACTTCCTACTGTTTACTTGTAAATAATTCTGAATATTCTGTTAATCCCTATTGCACTCCTTTAATGATGTATTGTGGACATGTACTGCTATTTGCAATATTTAGGAAACCTATGAATGTTTTCATCTCCTCTTCTACATTACACTTTTATTGCCTTGTTGTTTTTTTGTATATTAACAGTATTCTCAAGTATTCTTTCATGTCTTTATGCATTGATAAATAACTGTTTGTACGAAGTATTGTTTTCACAACAATTTTAATTCTTCAATAAACCTTCACTTGAACTTAAAAAATAAATGTATACATTGATATTACTTAATTGCTGATTGATATTTTAAAATATATTGAGGTGTTTGTAATAACTGTAAAATAAACCATGGCATAAACTTAATTGATTGATTAATTGGGTTTAACCATTGGAGACATATGAACAAATCTCCATGTTTCAATAAGATGCTTTCAAGATCCAAAACATTATCACAATGCGATCTTTATAGTGGGAGATTTTAACACAGTGTTCAAAGCTTCATATGCTAAGTCTTACCACTATTCTGGTCATGGACAGGTGGGCGAAGGAGTAGAATAAAAAATATTAGGAACAATCTAAATCTAGTGGATGTTTGGAGGAATGTCCACCAAAGACAGACAAGACACAATTTTACTCATATAAATTGGTGCAAAGTTAGAGGTGGGCAAGCTACTGAAAGCTCTAGCCAGGCTTGAATCACAATCCTGGGCTCTGGCTGAGCTTGAGGTCCTCCAGCACCCTCACGCCCAAAATTATCTGAGCTGAGCTTTCATGTGGCTACTTCCTGCTACCCCCTCTCTAACCTCATGCCGCAAGAATTGAAAATGACGGATGTTATAAAGGAGACAAAAAGTTACTTTTTGTGGTGTAATGGAACACATTGGCATGGCTTGTAGAGTGAAAGGTAAGGTTTATTCACATTCACATGTCCCTGCAGCAGGATAGCTCCTCCTCCTTTGCCGGACAGTATCCAACTGTTTTTCTTGGAATGCCACAACCCACACAGGAATGTGGAACCCGAGCAGAGACCTTGTTCCACATTCCTAACATGATAGGTGATGGCAGAAACCAAGTACAGCACATCCCCTCTCCTCCCCACAACTAAAACACAATTAGTTACAGAACACAAAAAATAAGGAAAAAAAATGAATAGCAAGGTATTGAATCAAACATGACATAAGTTATCATTGGAAATTTCTGAAAGGGTTTTAAGAATTTCATAGGGTTATAAAAAAACTTAACTGGAGGTAGACTGGGACTGAAGGAAAGTTTAAGAATCTTGTAACTGCCCGCATACCCTGGCAGACGACAAGTTCTGCTACTTCTCATCTTCTCCCCAATGGCATCACTGGGCCTAACATCGACATCAGCTTCACCTCTGTCATGGGAAGGCACTCTCACATTTGCACTCAGGCATGAAGGAAGGGTTAATTCATCATCTGTCATTAACATAAAAGCATTGTTGGATGGTAACACTTTCTGGTTCACCTTCGGGTCAGACTTTCCTCCCTTTTGGTACAATGCCACATGCCTATAGTTCCATCTCTCACCATTCTCCAACACCACAAAATGGCGTAAGGTTCGTACCACTTGAAACGGCCCTTTGAACTTGAATAAGCCAGTCCCAGACCTGCCAGGCCTAAGTTTCACCTAATCACCCTGAGAGGTGCGTTGACGCGACTTGCCTCCACACACCACAAGACGATCACCAGAATGCTGTACCATTTCTTTGATCCAAGTGGAGACTAAGGGCCCAATTCACAAAAGTAAACTAAGATGAAAGAATAACTTTATGACTTACGGTATTCACAAAGGGCATTTACAAGTAGTAAATACCCTTTGTGAATACCAAAAGTCATAAAGTTAGACTTTTGTCTTTTTTTCCTTTGTGAATCGGGTCTTATTTTCGTTCCAGGCAATCGCCTGCACATTGCATCAAAAGGTGTTTTACCAGTCGCTCCATGTACACTTGAGCGGTATGCCCACAACATTTCTGAATTCATCGCTCTCACCTCTCCCCTTAGCTAGCGCCATCTGAATGTTACCGTTCACCAACTGATTCACCCTCTCAACCATTCCAATCCCCTGGGAGTTATAAAGTGAAGTACGATTGTGCTAAACTCCAGAAGCCTCCAGAAATTCTTAAATTTCCTGAGATGTCAATTGCGTGCCATTATCAGTAACAACCATAGAAGGTGTACCTTACTCACACCAAACCTCTCTCAATACATTCACAGTTGTCTTGGTGGTGGTCTCTTTCATTAACCTCACATTTGAAAGACACATCAACCAGCACATCAAATCTCAAATCACCTCGTAGTTAGTGCCTGGGACCAATAAAATCTGGTGTACCAAGGTCACCCAGGATCTACTATATGTCCTAAATCAACATGTGGCCCAACTTTTAAATGCTTCTCACTCTCTTTGCACACAATACATCTCTCTACCCACAGATCAAGTTCTGTATCCATTTCAGTCCACCACCAATCCACTCTCAACCTGTTCTTCGCTCTGGTTTGGCCCAAAAGTTCCTCATGCGGAATCTCAATAAGTTTGCTTCTCAAACTCCAGTAAGGGATAAACCACTCACCTCT